>NW_024428721.1:0-18188 GCF_017562075.2 Anopheles merus | reverse complement strand
TTTGACAAGTTTTCATGATGTCCCATGTGGTCCCTAGTACAATTTAGACACTTTGACAAGTTTTCATGATGTCCCATGTTGGTCCCTAGTACAATTTAGACACTTTTGACAAGTTTTCATGATGTCCCATGTTGGTCCTAAGTACTTTACAGATCACCGAGTCACAATTCTCATGTCATTGCGATGAAATAGTCTTATGGTTTGGCTGAGTACGTCATAGTACTTGATTATGAAGTTCGAAGACTTTGTGCAACCTCTTATTTCAGAGGCCATTACTATATCCTGCGTTGCTCTGATCTTAATAAAAAAAAATTGTATTGCTCAACTTTTAATCTACTTTCCAACGGTGCAAAATTATGTCTCTAGCTCTTCTGGTTCAAAAGTTATGGCCGTTTAAAAATAGACATTTTTTTTTTCAAACAGCTTTTTTCATGGGTTTCAAGGTTTCATAGTCATCCCAAGTGCATTGGAGGCACTTTTCATGAATTCTTACGATGTCCCATGTTGGTCCCTAGTACAATTTAGACACTTTTGACAAGTTTTCATGATGTCCCATGTTGGTCCCTAGTACAATTTAGACACTTTTGACAAGTTTTCATGATGTCCCATGTTGGTCCTAAGTACTTTACAGATCACCGAGTCACAATTCTCATGTCATTTGCGATGAAATAGTCTTATGGTTTGGCTGAGTACGTCATAGTACTTGATTATGAAGTTCGAAGACTTTTGTGCAACCTCTTATTTCAGAGGCCATTTACTATATCCTGCGTTGCTCTGATCTTAATATAAAAAATTTGTATTGCTCAACTTTTAATCTACTTTCCAACGGTGCAAAAATTATGTCTCTAGCTCTTCTGGTTCAAAAGTTATGGCCGTTTAAAAATAGACATTTTTTTCTTCAAACAGCTTTTTTCATGGGTTTTCAAGGTTTCCATAGTCATCCCAAGTGCATTGGAGGCACTTTTCATGAATTCTTACGATGTCCCATGTTGGTCCCTAGTACAATTAGACACTTTTGACAAGTTTTCATGATGTCCCATGTTGGTCCCTAGTACAATTTAGACACTTTTGACAAGTTTTCATGATGTCCCATGTTGGTCCCTAGTACAATTTAGACACTTTTGACAAGTTTTCATGATGTCCCATGTTGGTCCTAAGTACTTTACAGATCACCGAGTCACAATTCTCATGTCATTTGCGATGAAATAGTCTTATGGTTTGGCTGAGTACGTCATAGTACTTGATTATGAAGTTCGAAGACTTTTGTGCAACCTCTTATTTCAGAGGCCATTTACTATATCCTGCGTTGCTCTGATCTTAATATAAAAAAATTTTATTGCTCAACTTTTAATCTACTTTCCAACGGTGCAAAAATTATGTCTCTAGCTCTTCTGGTTCAAAAGTTATGGCCGTTTAAAAATAGACATTTTTTTTCTTCAAACAGCTTTTTTCATGGGTTTTCAAGGTTTCCATAGTCATCCCAAGTGCATTGGAGGCACTTTTCATGAATTCTTACGATGTCCCATGTTGGTCCCTAGTACAATTTAGACACTTTTGACAAGTTTTCATGATGTCCCATGTTGGTCCCTAGTACAATTTAGACACTTTTGACAAGTTTTCATGATGTCCCATGTTGGTCCCTAGTACAATTTAGACACTTTTGACAAGTTTTCATGATGTCCCATGTTGGTCCTAAGTACTTTACAGATCACCGAGTCACAATTCTCATGTCATTTGCGATGAAATAGTCTTATGGTTTGGCTGAGTACGTCATAGTACTTGATTATGAAGTTCGAAGACTTTTGTGCAACCTCTTATTTCAGAGGCCATTTACTATATCCTGCGTTGCTCTGATCTTAATATAAAAAAAATTTGTATTGCTCAACTTTTAATCTACTTTCCAACGGTGCAAAAATTATGTCTCTAGCTCTTCTGGTTCAAAAGTTATGGCCGTTTAAAAATAGACATTTTTTTTCTTCAAACAGCTTTTTTCATGGGTTTTCAAGGTTTCCATAGTCATCCCAAGTGCATTGGAGGCACTTTTCATGAATTTTACGATGTCCCATGTTGGTCCCTAGTACAATTTAGACACTTTTGACAAGTTTTCATGATGTCCCATGTTGGTCCCTAGTACAATTTAGACACTTTTGACAAGTTTTCATGATGTCCCATGTTGGTCCCTAGTACAATTTAGACACTTTTGACAAGTTTTCATGATGTCCCATGTTGGTCCTAAGTACTTTACAGATCACCGAGTCACAATTCTCATGTCATTTGCGATGAAATAGTCTTATGGTTTGGCTGAGTACGTCATAGTACTTGATTATGAAGTTCGAAGACTTTTGTGCAACCTCTTATTTCAGAGGCCATTTACTATATCCTGCGTTGCTCTGATCTTAATATAAAAAAAATTTGTATTGCTCAACTTTTAATCTACTTTCCAACGGTGCAAAATTATGTCTCTAGCTCTTCTGGTTCAAAAGTTATGGCCGTTTAAAAATAGACATTTTTTTTCTTCAAACAGCTTTTTTCATGGGTTTTCAAGGTTTCCATAGTCATCCCAAGTGCATTGGAGGCACTTTTCATGAATTCTTACGATGTCCCATGTTGGTCCCTAGTACAATTTAGACACTTTTGACAAGTTTTCATGATGTCCCATGTTGGTCCCTAGTACAATTTAGACACTTTTGACAATTTTCATGATGTCCCATGTTGGTCCTAAGTACTTTACAGATCACCGAGTCACAATTCTCATGTCATTTGCGATGAAATAGTCTTATGGTTTGGCTGAGTACGTCATAGTACTTGATTATGAAGTTCGAAGACTTTTGTGCAACCTCTTATTTCAGAGGCCATTTACTATATCCTGCGTTGCTCTGATCTTAATATAAAAAAATTTGTATTGCTCAACTTTTAATCTACTTTCCAACGGTGCAAAAATTATGTCTCTAGCTCTTCTGGTTCAAAAGTTATGGCCGTTTAAAAATAGACATTTTTTTTCTTCAAACAGCTTTTTTCATGGGTTTTCAAGGTTTCCATAGTCATCCCAAGTGCATTGGAGGCACTTTTCATGAATTTTACGATGTCCCATGTTGGTCCCTAGTACAATTTAGACACTTTTGACAAGTTTTCATGATGTCCCATGTTGGTCCCTAGTACAATTTAGACACTTTTGACAAGTTTTCATGATGTCCCATGTTGGTCCCTAGTACAATTTAGACACTTTTGACAAGTTTTCATGATGTCCCATGTTGGTCCTAAGTACTTTACAGATCACCGAGTCACAATTCTCATGTCATTTGCGATGAAATAGTCTTATGGTTTGGCTGAGTACGTCATAGTACTTGATTATGAAGTTCGAAGACTTTTGTGCAACCTCTTATTTCAGAGGCCATTTACTATATCCTGCGTTGCTCTGATCTTAATATAAAAAAAATTTGTATTGCTCAACTTTTAATCTACTTTCCAACGGTGCAAAAATTATGTCTCTAGCTCTTCTGGTTCAAAAGTTATGGCCGTTTAAAAATAGACATTTTTTTTCTTCAAACAGCTTTTTTCATGGGTTTTCAAGGTTTCCATAGTCATCCCAAGTGCATTGGAGGCACTTTTCATGAATTCTTACGATGTCCCATGTTGGTCCCTAGTACAATTTAGACACTTTTGACAAGTTTTCATGATGTCCCATGTTGGTCCCTAGTACAATTTAGACACTTTTGACAAGTTTTCATGATGTCCCATGTTGGTCCTAAGTACTTTACAGATCACCGAGTCACAATTCTCATGTCATTTGCGATGAAATAGTCTTATGGTTTGGCTGAGTACGTCATAGTACTTGATTATGAAGTTCGAAGACTTTTGTGCAACCTCTTATTTCAGAGGCCATTTACTATATCCTGCGTTGCTCTGATCTTAATATAAAAAAAATTTGTATTGCTCAACTTTTAATCTACTTTCCAACGGTGCAAAAATTATGTCTCTAGCTCTTCTGGTTCAAAAGTTATGGCCGTTTAAAAATAGACATTTTTTTTCTTCAAACAGCTTTTTTCATGGGTTTTCAAGGTTTCCATAGTCATCCCAAGTGCATTGGAGGCACTTTTCATGAATTCTTACGATGTCCCATGTTGGTCCCTAGTACAATTTAGACACTTTTGACAAGTTTTCATGATGTCCCATGTTGGTCCCTAGTACAATTTAGACACTTTTGACAAGTTTTCATGATGTCCCATGTTGGTCCCTAGTACAATTTAGACACTTTTGACAAGTTTTCATGATGTCCCATGTTGGTCCCTAGTACAATTTAGACACTTTTGACAAGTTTTCATGATGTCCCATGTTGGTCCTAAGTACTTTACAGATCACCGAGTCACAATTCTCATGTCATTTGCGATGAAATAGTCTTATGGTTTGGCTGAGTACGTCATAGTACTTGATTATGAAGTTCGAAGACTTTTGTGCAACCTCTTATTTCAGAGGCCATTTACTATATCCTGCGTTGCTCTGATCTTAATATAAAAAAATTTGTATTGCTCAACTTTTAATCTACTTTCCAACGGTGCAAAAATTATGTCTCTAGCTCTTCTGGTTCAAAAGTTATGGCCGTTTAAAAATAGACATTTTTTTTCTTCAAACAGCTTTTTTCATGGGTTTTCAAGGTTTCCATAGTCATCCCAAGTGCATTGGAGGCACTTTTCATGAATTCTTACGATGTCCCATGTTGGTCCCTAGTACAATTTAGACACTTTTGACAAGTTTTCATGATGTCCCATGTTGGTCCCTAGTACAATTTAGACACTTTTGACAAGTTTTCATGATGTCCCATGTTGGTCCCTAGTACAATTTAGACACTTTTGACAAGTTTTCATGATGTCCCATGTTGGTCCTAAGTACTTTACAGATCACCGAGTCACAATTCTCATGTCATTTGCGATGAAATAGTCTTATGGTTTGGCTGAGTACGTCATAGTACTTGATTATGAAGTTCGAAGACTTTTGTGCAACCTCTTATTTCAGAGGCCATTTACTATATCCTGCGTTGCTCTGATCTTAATAAAAAAAATTGTATTGCTCAACTTTTAATCTACTTTCCAACGGTGCAAAAATTATGTCTCTAGCTCTTCTGGTTCAAAAGTTATGGCCGTTTAAAAATAGACATTTTTTTTCTTCAAACAGCTTTTTTCATGGGTTTTCAAGGTTTCCATAGTCATCCCAAGTGCATTGGAGGCACTTTTCATGAATTCTTACGATGTCCCATGTTGGTCCCTAGTACAATTTAGACACTTTTGACAAGTTTTCATGATGTCCCATGTTGGTCCCTAGTACAATTTAGACACTTTTGACAAGTTTTCATGATGTCCCATGTTGGTCCCTAGTGCAATTGAGACACTTTTGACAAGTTTTCATGATGTCCCATGTTGGTCCCTAGTACAATTTAGACACTTTTGACAAGTTTTCATGATGTCCCATGTTGGTCCTAAGTACTTTACAGATCACCGAGTCACAATTCTCATGTCATTTGCGATGAAATAGTCTTATGGTTTGGCTGAGTACGTCATAGTACTTGATTATGAAGTTCGAAGACTTTTGTGCAACCTCTTATTTCAGAGGCCATTTACTATATCCTGCGTTGCTCTGATCTTAATATAAAAAAAATTGTATTGCTCAACTTTTAATCTACTTTCCAACGGTGCAAAAATTATGTCTCTAGCTCTTCTGGTTCAAAAGTTATGGCCGTTTAAAAATAGACATTTTTTTTCTTCAAACAGCTTTTTTCATGGGTTTTCAAGGTTTCCATAGTCATCCCAAGTGCATTGGAGGCACTTTTCATGAATTCTTACGATGTCCCATGTTGGTCCCTAGTACAATTTAGACACTTTTGACAAGTTTTCATGATGTCCCATGTTGGTCCCTAGTACAATTTAGACACTTTTGACAAGTTTTCATGATGTCCCATGTTGGTCCCTAGTACAATTTAGACACTTTTGACAAGTTTTCATGATGTCCCATGTTGGTCCTAAGTACTTTACAGATCACCGAGTCACAATTCTCATGTCATTTGCGATGAAATAGTCTTATGGTTTGGCTGAGTACGTCATAGTACTTGATTATGAAGTTCGAAGACTTTTGTGCAACCTCTTATTTCAGAGGCCATTTACTATATCCTGCGTTGCTCTGATCTTAATATAAAAAAAATTTGTATTGCTCAACTTTTAATCTACTTTCCAACGGTGCAAAAATTATGTCTCTAGCTCTTCTGGTTCAAAAGTTATGGCCGTTTAAAAATAGACATTTTTTTCTTCAAACAGCTTTTTTCATGGGTTTTCAAGGTGTTCCATAGTCATCCCAAGTGCATTGGAGGCACTTTTCATGAACTTTTACGATGTCCCATGTTATTCCCTAGTACAATTGAGACACTTTTGACAAGTTTTCATGATGTCCCATGTTGGTCCCTAGTACAATTGAGACACTTTTGACAAGTTTTCATGATGTCCCATGTTGGTCCCTAGTACAATTTAGACACTTTTGACAAGTTTTCATGATGTCCCATGTTGGTCCTAAGTACTTTACAGATCACCGAGTCACAATTCTCATGTCATTTGCGATGAAATAGTCTTATGGTTTGGCTGAGTACGTCATAGTACTTGATTATGAAGTTCGAAGACTTTTGTGCAACCTCTTATTTCAGAGGCCATTTACTATATCCTGCGTTGCTCTGATCTTAATATAAAAAAATTTGTATTGCTCAACTTTTAATCTACTTTCCAACGGTGCAAAAATTATGTCTCTAGCTCTTCTGGTTCAAAAGTTATGGCCGTTTAAAAATAGACATTTTTTTTCTTCAAACAGCTTTTTTCATGGGTTTTCAAGGTTTCCATAGTCATCCCAAGTGCATTGGAGGCACTTTTCATGAATTCTTACGATGTCCCATGTTGGTCCCTAGTACAATTTAGACACTTTTGACAAGTTTTCATGATGTCCCATGTTGGTCCCTAGTACAATTTAGACACTTTTGACAAGTTTTCATGATGTCCCATGTTGGTCCCTAGTACAATTTAGACACTTTTGACAAGTTTTCATGATGTCCCATGTTGGTCCTAAGTACTTTACAGATCACCGAGTCACAATTCTCATGTCATTTGCGATGAAATAGTCTTATGGTTTGGCTGAGTACGTCATAGTACTTGATTATGAAGTTCGAAGACTTTTGTGCAACCTCTTATTTCAGAGGCCATTTACTATATCCTGCGTTGCTCTGATCTTAATATAAAAAAAATTGTATTACTCAACTTTTAATCTACTTTCCAACGGTGCAAAAATTATGTCTCTAGCTCTTCTGGTTCAAAAGTTATGGCCGTTTAAAAATAGACATTTTTTTTCTTCAAACAGCTTTTTTCATGGGTTTTCAAGGTTTCCATAGTCATCCCAAGTGCATTGGAGGCACTTTTCATGAATTCTTACGATGTCCCATGTTGGTCCCTAGTACAATTTAGACACTTTTGACAAGTTTTCATGATGTCCCATGTTGGTCCCTAGTACAATTTAGACACTTTTGACAAGTTTTCATGATGTCCCATGTTGGTCCCTAGTACAATTTAGACACTTTTGACAAGTTTTCATGATGTCCCATGTTGGTCCCTAGTACAATTTAGACACTTTTGACAAGTTTTCATGATGTCCCATGTTGGTCCTAAGTACTTTACAGATCACCGAGTCACAATTCTCATGTCATTTGCGATGAAATAGTCTTATGGTTTGGCTGAGTACGTCATAGTACTTGATTATGAAGTTCGAAGACTTTTGTGCAACCTCTTATTTCAGAGGCCATTTACTATATCCTGCGTTGCTCTGATCTTAATATAAAAAAATTTGTATTGCTCAACTTTTAATCTACTTTCCAACGGTGCAAAAATTATGTCTCTAGCTCTTCTGGTTCAAAAGTTATGGCCGTTTAAAAATAGACATTTTTTTTCTTCAAACAGCTTTTTTCATGGGTTTTCAAGGTTTCCATAGTCATCCCAAGTGCATTGGAGGCACTTTTCATGAATTCTTACGATGTCCCATGTTGGTCCCTAGTACAATTTAGACACTTTTGACAAGTTTTCATGATGTCCCATGTTGGTCCCTAGTACAATTTAGACACTTTTGACAAGTTTTCATGATGTCCCATGTTGGTCCCTAGTACAATTTAGACACTTTTGACAAGTTTTCATGATGTCCCATGTTGGTCCCTAGTACAATTTAGACACTTTTGACAAGTTTTCATGATGTCCCATGTTGGTCCTAAGTACTTTACAGATCACCGAGTCACAATTCTCATGTCATTTGCGATGAAATAGTCTTATGGTTTGGCTGAGTACGTCATAGTACTTGATTATGAAGTTCGAAGACTTTTGTGCAACCTCTTATTTCAGAGGCCATTTACTATATCCTGCGTTGCTCTGATCTTAATATAAAAAAAATTGTATTGCTCAACTTTTAATCTTCTTTCCAACGGTGCAAAAATTATGTCTCTAGCTCTTCTGGTTCAAAAGTTATGGCCGTTTAAAAATAGACATTTTTTTTCTTCAAACAGCTTTTTTCATGGGTTTTCAAGGTTTCCATAGTCATCCCAAGTGCATTGGAGGCACTTTTCATGAATTCTTACGATGTCCCATGTTGGTCCCTAGTACAATTAGACACTTTTGACAAGTTTTCATGATGTCCCATGTTGGTCCCTAGTACAATTTAGACACTTTTGACAAGTTTTCATGATGTCCCATGTTGGTCCCTAGTACAATTTAGACACTTTTGACAAGTTTTCATGATGTCCCATGTTGGTCCCTAGTACAATTTAGACACTTTTGACAAGTTTTCATGATGTCCCATGTTGGTCCCTAGTACAATTTAGACACTTTGACAAGTTTTCATGATGTCCCATGTTGGTCCTAGTACAATTTAGACACTTTTGACAAGTTTTCATGATGTCCCATGTTGGTCCTAAGTACTTTACAGATCACCGAGTCACAATTCTCATGTCATTTGCGATGAAATAGTCTTATGGTTTGGCTGAGTACGTCATAGTACTTGATTATGAAGTTCGAAGACTTTTGTGCAACCTCTTATTTCAGAGGCCATTTACTATATCCTGCGTTGCTCTGATCTTAATATAAAAAAAATTGTATTGCTCAACTTTTAATCTACTTTCCAACGGTGCAAAAATTATGTCTCTAGCTCTTCTGGTTCAAAAGTTATGGCCGTTTAAAAATAGACATTTTTTTTCTTCAAACAGCTTTTTTCATGGGTTTTCAAGGTTTCCATAGTCATCCCAAGTGCATTGGAGGCACTTTTCATGAATTCTTACGATGTCCCATGTTGGTCCCTAGTACAATTTAGACACTTTTGACAAGTTTTCATGATGTCCCATGTTGGTCCCTAGTACAATTTAGACACTTTTGACAAGTTTTCATGATGTCCCATGTTGGTCCCTAGTACAATTTAGACACTTTTGACAAGTTTTCATGATGTCCCATGTTGGTCCCTAGTACAATTTAGACACTTTTGACAAGTTTTCATGATGTCCCATGTTGGTCCCTAGTACAATTTAGACACTTTTGACAAGTTTTCATGATGTCCCATGTTGGTCCCTAGTACTTTACAGATCACCGAGTCACAATTCTCATGTCATTTGCGATGAAATAGTCTTATGGTTTGGCTGAGTACGTCATAGTACTTGATTATGAAGTTCGAAGACTTTTGTGCAACCTCTTATTTCAGAGGCCATTTACTATATCCTGCGTTGCTCTGATCTTAATATAAAAAAAATTTGTATTGCTCAACTTTTAATCTTCTTTCCAACGGTGCAAAAATTATGTCTCTAGCTCTTCTGGTTCAAAAGTTATGGCCGTTTAAAAATAGACATTTTTTTTCTTCAAACAGCTTTTTTCATGGGTTTTCAAGGTTTCCATAGTCATCCCAAGTGCATTGGAGGCACTTTTCATGAATTCTTACGATGTCCCATGTTGGTCCCTAGTACAATTTAGACACTTTTGACAAGTTTTCATGATGTCCCATGTTGGTCCCTAGTACAATTTAGACACTTTTGACAAGTTTTCATGATGTCCCATGTTGGTCCCTAGTACAATTTAGACACTTTTGACAAGTTTTCATGATGTCCCATGTTGGTCCCTAGTACAATTTAGACACTTTTGACAAGTTTTCATGATGTCCCATGTTGGTCCCTAGTACAATTTAGACACTTTTGACAAGTTTTCATGATGTCCCATGTTGGTCCCTAGTACAATTTAGACACTTTTGACAAGTTTTCATGATGTCCCATGTTGGTCCTAAGTACTTTACAGATCACCGAGTCACAATTCTCATGTCATTTGCGATGAAATAGTCTTATGGTTTGGCTGAGTACGTCATAGTACTTGATTATGAGTTCGAAGACTTTTGTGCAACCTCTTATTTCAGAGGCCATTTACTATATCCTGCGTTGCTCTGATCTTAATATAAAAAAAATTGTATTGCTCAACTTTTAATCTACTTTCCAACGGTGCAAAAATTATGTCTCTAGCTCTTCTGGTTCAAAAGTTATGGCCGTTTAAAAATAGACATTTTTTTTTCTTCAAACAGCTTTTTTCATGGGTTTTCAAGGTTTCCATAGTCATCCCAAGTGCATTGGAGGCACTTTTCATGAATTCTTACGATGTCCCATGTTGGTCCCTAGTACAATTGAGACACTTTTGACAAGTTTTCATGATGTCCCATGTTGGTCCCTAGTACAATTTAGACACTTTTGACAAGTTTTCATGATGTCCCATGTTGGTCCTAAGTACTTTACAGATTACCGAGTCACAATTCTCATGTCATTTGCGATGAAATAGTCTTATGGTTTGGCTGAGTACGTCATAGTACTTGATTATGAAGTTCGAAGACTTTTGTGCAACCTCTTATTTCAGAGGCCATTTACTATATCCTGCGTTGCTCTGATCTTAATATAAAAAATTTTTATTGCTCAACTTTTAATCTACTTTCCAACGGTGCAAAAATTATGTCTCTAGCTCTTCTGGTTCAAAAGTTATGGCCGTTTAAAAATAGACATTTTTTTTTCTTCAAACAGCTTTTTTCATGGGTTTTCAAGGTTTCCATAGTCATCCCAAGTGCATTGGAGGCACTTTTCATGAATTCTTACGATGTCCCACGTTGGTCCCTAGTACAATTTAGACACTTTTGACAAGTTTTCATGATGTCCCATGTTGGTCCCTAGTACAATTTAGACACTTTTGACAAGTTTTCATGATGTCCCATGTTGGTCCCTAGTACAATTTAGACACTTTTGACAAGTTTTCATGATGTCCCATGTTGGTCCTAAGTACTTTACAGATCACCGAGTCACAATTCTCATGTCATTTGCGATGAAATAGTCTTATGGTTTGGCTGAGTACGTCATAGTACTTGATTATGAAGTTCGAAGACTTTTGTGCAACCTCTTATTTCAGAGGCCATTTACTATATCCTGCGTTGCTCTGATCTTAATATAAAAAAAATTTGTATTGCTCAACTTTTAATCTACTTTCCAACGGTGCAAAAATTATGTCTCTAGCTCTTCTGGTTCAAAAGTTATGGCCGTTTAAAAATAGACATTTTTTTTCTTCCAAACAGCTTTTTTCATGGGTTTTCAAGGTGTTCCATAGTCATCCCAAGTGCATTGGAGGCACTTTTCATGAACTTTTACGATGTCCCATGTTATTCCCTAGTACAATTGAGACACTTTTGACAAGTTTTCATGATGTCCCATGTTGGTCCCTAGTACAATTTAGACACTTTTGACAAGTTTTCATGATGTCCCATGTTGGTCCTAAGTACTTTACAGATCACCGAGTCACAATTCTCATGTCATTTGCGATGAAATAGTCTTATGGTTTGGCTGAGTACGTCATAGTACTTGATTATGAAGTTCGAAGACTTTTGTGCAACCTCTTATTTCAGAGGCCATTTACTATATCCTGCGTTGCTCTGATCTTAATATAAAAAAAATTTGTATTGCTCAACTTTTAATCTACTTTCCAACGGTGCAAAAATTATGTCTCTAGCTCTTCTGGTTCAAAAGTTATGGCCGTTTAAAAATAGACATTTTTTTTCTTCAAACAGCTTTTTTCATGGGTTTTCAAGGTTTCCATAGTCATCCCAAGTGCATTGGAGGCACTTTTCATGAATTCTTACGATGTCCCATGTTGGTCCCTAGTACAATTTAGACACTTTTGACAAGTTTTCATGATGTCCCATGTTGGTCCCTAGTACAATTTAGACACTTTTGACAAGTTTTCATGATGTCCCATGTTGGTCCTAAGTACTTTACAGATCACCGAGTCACAATTCTCATGTCATTTGCGATGAAATAGTCTTATGGTTTGGCTGAGTACGTCATAGTACTTGATTATGAAGTTCGAAGACTTTTGTGCAACCTCTTATTTCAGAGGCCATTTACTATATCCTGCGTTGCTCTGATCTTAATATAAAAAAAAATTTGTATTGCTCAACTTTTAATCTACTTTCCAACGGTGCAAAAATTATGTCTCTAGCTCTTCTGGTTCAAAAGTTATGGCCGTTTAAAATAGACATTTTTTTTCTTCAAACAGCTTTTTTCATGGGTTTTCAAGGTTTCCATAGTCATCCCAAGTGCATTGGAGGCACTTTTCATGAATTCTTACGATGTCCCATGTTGGTCCCTAGTACAATTTAGACACTTTTGACAAGTTTTCATGATGTCCCATGTTGGTCCCTAGTACAATTTAGACACTTTTGACAAGTTTTCATGATGTCCCATGTTGGTCCCTAGTACAATTTAGACACTTTTGACAAGTTTTCATGATGTCCCATGTTGGTCCCTAGTACAATTTAGACACTTTTGACAAGTTTTCATGATGTCCCATGTTGGTCCTAAGTACTTTACAGATCACCGAGTCACAATTCTCATGTCATTTGCGATGAAATAGTCTTATGGTTTGGCTGAGTACGTCATAGTACTTGATTATGAAGTTCGAAGACTTTTGTGCAACCTCTTATTTCAGAGGCCATTTACTATATCCTGCGTTGCTCTGATCTTAATATAAAAAAAATTTGTATTGCTCAACTTTTAATCTACTTTCCAACGGTGCAAAAATTATGTCTCTAGCTCTTCTGGTTCAAAAGTTATGGCCGTTTAAAAATAGACATTTTTTTTCTTCAAACAGCTTTTTTCATGGGTTTTCAAGGTTTCCATAGTCATCCCAAGTGCATTGGAGGCACTTTTCATGAATTCTTACGATGTCCCATGTTGGTCCCTAGTACAATTTAGACACTTTTGACAAGTTTTCATGATGTCCCATGTTGGTCCCTAGTACAATTTAGACACTTTTGACAAGTTTTCATGATGTCCCATGTTGGTCCCTAGTACAATTTAGACACTTTTGACAAGTTTTCATGATGTCCCATGTTGGTCCTAAGTACTTTACAGATCACCGAGTCACAATTCTCATGTCATTTGCGATGAAATAGTCTTATGGTTTGGCTGAGTACGTCATAGTACTTGATTATGAAGTTCGAAGACTTTTGTGCAACCTCTTATTTCAGAGGCCATTTACTATATCCTGTGTTGCTCTGATCTTAATATAAAAAAATTTGTATTGCTCAACTTTTAATCTTCTTTCCAACGGTGCAAAAATTATGTCTCTAGCTCTTCTGGTTCAAAAGTTATGGCCGTTTAAAATAGACATTTTTTTTCTTCAAACAGCTTTTTTCATGGGTTTTCAAGGTTTCCATAGTCATCCCAAGTGCATTGGAGGCACTTTTCATGAATTCTTACGATGTCCCATGTTGGTCCCTAGTACAATTTAGACACTTTTGACAAGTTTTCATGATGTCCCATGTTGGTCCCTAGTACAATTTAGACACTTTTGACAAGTTTTCATGATGTCCCATGTTGGTCCCTAGTACAATTTAGACACTTTTGACAAGTTTTCATGATGTCCCATGTTGGTCCCTAGTACAATTTAGACACTTTTGACAAGTTTTCATGATGTCCCATGTTGGTCCCTAGTACAATTTAGACACTTTTGACAAGTTTTCATGATGTCCCATGTTGGTCCCTAGTACAATTTAGACACTTTGACAAGTTTTCATGATGTCCCATGTTGGTCCTAAGTACTTTACAGATCACCGAGTCACAATTCTCATGTCATTTGCGATGAAATAGTCTTATGGTTTGGCTGAGTACGTCATAGTACTTGATTATGAAGTTCGAAGACTTTTGTGCAACCTCTTATTTCAGAGGCCATTTACTATATCCTGCGTTGCTCTGATCTTAATATAAAAAAAATCGTATTGCTCAACTTTTAATCTACTTTCCAACGGTGCAAAAATTATGTCTCTAGCTCTTCTGGTTCAAAAGTATGGCCGTTTAAAAATAGACATTTTTTTCTTCAAACAGCTTTTTTCATGGGTTTTCAAGGTTTCCATAGTCATCCCAAGTGCATTGGAGGCACTTTTCATGAATTCTTACGATGTCCCATGTTGGTCCCTAGTACAATTTAGACACTTTGACAAGTTTTCATGATGTCCCATGTTGGTCCCTAGTACAATTTAGACACTTTTGACAAGTTTTCATGATGTCCCATGTTGGTCCCTAGTACAATTTAGACACTTTTGACAGTTTTCATGATGTCCCATGTTGGTCCCTAGTACAATTTAGACACTTTTGACAAGTTTTCATGATGTCCCATGTTGGTCCCTAGTACAATTTAGACACTTTTGACAAGTTTTCATGATGTCCCATGTTGGTCCCTAGTACAATTTAGACACTTTGACAAGTTTTCATGATGTCCCATGTTGGTCCCTAGTACAATTTAGACACTTTTGACAAGTTTTCATGATGTCCCATGTTGGTCCTAAGTACTTTACAGATCACCGAGTCACAATTCTCATGTCATTTGCGATGAAATAGTCTTATGGTTTGGCTGAGTACGTCATAGTACTTGATTATGAGTTCGAAGACTTTTATTTATTTATTTATTTATTTATTTATTTCATATATATAAACCGACGGATCATCATGTCTAATCGGCAACCTTATAATTAATTAAGGAGCATATAAATAAACATCTAGTTTATAAGCAAACATTACATGTGACGTAGACGCAATTTCTCCTTGAACGTGGAAGTAGACATACTAAAATCGAACAAATCTAACACTTCATTGAACTCGAGGACATACGTATAATAGGGTGTCCCTGGCTATGGTTGTTGCGGGTACGCGGAACACGGAGATGGAAATTGGATCTAAGAATCCGACAGGGAGCGAACAATTGATGCTGGCTAGTAATGCCGGGGAATCGATCTCTCCGTTAAGGAGCCGAAATATGAAAAGGCATTGGGCGTTTTTACGTCGAGAGCAGAGTGGTTCAAGTCCGAGAAGCAGACACCGCTGATGGTAGGTGGGCCGAGCGTGGTGGGATTGCCATGGAAGGAGTCGAACCGCGTACCTGGTGAGTCTCCGTTGAATGGCTTCGAGGCGATTGATGTCACCAACGCCAAGCGGGCACCAGATCGGACAGCAGTACTCCAGGCACGACCTTACGATGGCACAGAAGATCGACTTGGACGCACATGGGATCGGTAAACTCGCTACAGGTCCGCGTAATTAAACCAAGTAGCTGATTTCCCTTCGCAACAACGCTATCGATGTGAGGCGAAATGACATCTTCTGATCGAGTAGCACCCCCAGATCACGGATACATGTCGTGCGAGCCAAAGCCGTGTTGAGCATAGTGTATGTAAACGTGATGGGTGACGGGCTCTGCTGAATGATATACACTGGCATTTATCAGCACACACTTGGAGAGCGTTTCTCTGCTGCACCAGCTATCCAGATTCTCAAGGATCGTTTGAAGGCGTACACAGTCACTGTCGTTTCTAACTGGAGCGAATTTTTACATCGTCGGCGTACATTAGGTGTTGGCCTGGCGGTAAAACGAAGATAGATCATTATATAGATGAGGAAGAGTAGCGGTCCCAAATTACTCCCTTGAGGCACACCGGAGGAGCTGGTGAAAGAGTGAGAACGATGAGATCCTATACTTATGTAGTACGAACGACCAGTTAAATATGAACGCAGCCAGGTGATGTGCCAGTCGAGGAAACCGAGTTTTTTTAGCTTCGAAGTAGAATATCATGAGAAATACTATCGAACGCAGCCCTGAAGTCGATATATACTGCATCAACTTGAGTACCACGATCCATGTTTGTCGAAGCAGTAGCCAACAAATTCAGCAAGATTTGTGGTGGAAGATCTCCTTGGGAGAAAATCCATGCTGACTAGGGCTCATATAGTTTTGAACTGCTGTGAGTAGCGGATTGTATAGAATGAGCTCAAACACCTTTGCACAAGCGCATAGGGATACAATGCCACGATAATTACTAGCATGAAGTCGACTGCCTTTTTATGGATAGGAATCATTCGCGCGTGTTCCAGGACTCAGGATACGTGCCACGCATAAGGGATCATTAAATATTTGGCAAGAATGGGTGCGAGTGATTGACGCAGTGCTTCAATATGTATGCGGGAATATTGTCAGGTCCAGATGATGTAGATGGTTTTATATCGTTGAGTGTGCGCGCAATTAATGCTTCGTCAATTGTGGGTATAATAAAATCGATAGCATCCGATGGAGTATTGCGGGTGGCCTCTGCTAGTGTGTTAGGATTGTGAACAGGAAGGGTGAATGCATCAGCGAACGATTGGCGAGAGTGTTGCAAATATCGGATGTATCGATACTAGTTTGGCCATTGTAGCTCATTGACGGAGGGATACTTCTTATATGGCGCCGTTTTTTCCAGAGCTCCAGAACCGTGTCGGCTAGAAAATAGCTGCCTTTCAGTACGGCGAATGAAGGAGCGGTAGAGCACACGATTATGTCGACGATAATTGTTCAGTGCATCGAAAAAATTCTCCTATTGCAGCGATGATCTCGTTCTACTGTAATCCGCGTAGGCTTTTGATTTTATTTTTTTCAACCGTCTTAAAGATGCATTAGACCAATCGGGGGCCAGGCTTTCGTTGAGCAACAGGAACGCAGGAATTAATCGCTGACGCATAAAAACGCTAAAGCAATCGGTGGCTTCGTCGATAGTGGAAAAGTTGGAGCAGTCAAAATTACGTCAAACGACACAATAAGGGCATTCATACGTTCCACATTCGTTTTGAAGAAAATCTATTGACTGTACTGCGAGTGTGACTGTTGGTGGTGTGGGATAGTTGTACGGGATAATAAATCATCATATCCAATGAAGGATGATGAAAGTCCTCACTTAGAAGTGAATACTACAGTGTGTTACGTATGGGAGGAAGTTCTCTAGAGCCGAGTACCATTCACAGAGTGCAGAGGTGTGATTGAGTCGCACAAATATTTGGTGCGGCAAGGTTTGCGAAGACCAGATCAATTGACGCCCAGATTGATTTGCAATACCACTCAACTGAAATAATCCGGTACTATGCAACCCATCAACGAAATCGGTATTAGCCACGGAATGCATAAAGGTGCATAATGCATGACAGAATAACATGGAGAGCAATCGGTGGCTTCTGATGTATTAGTCAGCTCCCATCTGATTCAGGTTTATTGAAATCTCCGAAGACGTATAATAAATCGCTCTCTTTAATGCGGCTTGAAATTTCACGTACACTATCATGTAAAGCGTTCATCACTGCGGGGTCATTCGCATGACTAGGCGGAATGTAAACAACGCCGATGTAAACAGAGACCTGCAGCAATGTTTTGATCCAAAGTTGTTCCAGTATGGTATTAGGCGATTGCGATTTCACATGTCGGTATTGAAGAGGAACTTGCAATTTAAACACCCCCACCGCGTGAGAGGGCACTGTTGGAAAGATTCCTATCGCACCTGTAGATATGATAATGATCGTCAGTGAGGAGCGAAGAAGGTATGGACTGAGTAAGCCAAGTCTCGGTAATAATGATAAATTCATATTCTGATTCTGATAGCGCCAGGCGAAGATTTGTAGTTTTCGTTCGTAGACCACGTACATTTTGGTAGTAGATAGAGAGACTGGGATGAGCTGAACGAGGTGCATCGCCGGATGCTGTGCAAGATTGCTATTCATCCGACGGGCCGCGTCAGCAGATTCATCAGTCCGTTTAGCGTTTCGCTTCGGG
>NW_024428720.1:0-18207 GCF_017562075.2 Anopheles merus | reverse complement strand
GCTGAGGGAGTCATCGCTCGGAGGAAAAGCGCTTTGCAAATTGGTCCCAAGAGAGTGAACCTCCCCGGGTTCCGGGTGAATGGAGTAAAAGTTGTCGCGATTAAAGCTGGCAAAGAAAAGCGGAACGTCCTAATAGGAGCAAAAGCTTATCTATTCCTTCGTAACATTGCGAATAGCGTGAAAAAAAAAGCTCTCACAAACGCACTTACTTCTATGATAATCTACAACTTTCCGTCTCGCTGGGAGATTGGTTAGTGGCGGTGATTAAATATTTAAATTTTACTCTACAATATTTATTTGCTCTGCAGCACGCGAACAGCACACCCAATTATAAAGAAGGAAACTGAAGTGAAAGGATTTCCCGTTCGTAGTAAGTTTGTGTAGTATAATTAGCGTTGCTACATCAGAGCGATAGTTTTTATTTTTGTGGCGGGAGATGTCTTCAGTTCGAGTTCAATGAGCGGTTGACGAGAATAATCAAAACAAATTGGATTCAAATTTTCGTATGTTTTATTTGACTTCAGACTATTTCAAACTTTTTCATTCAAACATAAGCTTACACTGTAAAAATTAATACCGGCTTCAAGTATAAACTTACGAACAGAGAAAAGACTATACAATGTAAAAATTCAAACATGAAATGTCAGGAATTTCGTAGAATCACCAAGAATTCGCTTTCTCTATCTGTGTTACCTTTACATTGGCAACTGTGATGTAAAACCTTCTGCCCATCAACGACTATAACCCAACGTTTCAACCCGAGCCTGGTAATCCAATAACGCCTGTTTAAACCTTCTCAAGATTCCAGATTTTCAAGAACGCATCATGTTCCGTCATGATTTGCTTTCTTATCCTTCCATCATCTTGAGCAGAGACAAGAGGTCCTTGATCCGTCCCGTACCGCTTAATCCCATTTGATTTCTCTTCCCGCAGTTGCTACGGTTCTTCAGCTGACGTGTGTAACATGGTTTCAGTTTACCCCCGGTTCGTCTGGGCATATGGCCTTTCAACATCAATCACACGTAATAGGAAGCAGAACTAGAAAAATGAGATGCCGGATCGTTATCGATGAGTCCCTCGTTTTTTGTCGACTAAACAGTGTATCAGGTAGAAGAAATCCTTTTTCCTTTGACCGGAAGATTTTCACGCTCCTTATCTAGATCACATCCAGGAAACTAAATTAAATCAGTAAAATAGGTCCAGTGCGGGGCAGTGAAAGGAAAACCCCAATGGCTGAGATCCTTTCACTCTTTGTCTACATTAAAAGCTATGTTTGTTGTTGTGTAGCATTCAGCCTCGCTTGATTAAACTGTATCATTA
Source organism: Anopheles merus (assembly GCF_017562075.2). NCBI lineage: Eukaryota > Metazoa > Arthropoda > Insecta > Diptera > Culicidae > Anopheles > Anopheles merus. The sequence goes on along the minus strand of NW_024428720.1, from coordinate 16,887 downwards.
CGAGGCGAGTTGGAAGTTTGCCTATTGAGCGGCTTCCATTTAGCATTATTATAATGGCTGTCGATTTCGATAATGTACTCCTCCGTGCGCCGTAATTCAATCGATCGGAAGTTAACGCCTCACCGCAGAGGACGCGTGTGTGCGGAGGCAGAGTGTGGACGTTCCTAATGCGAACAGTTTTCGCACTAAAAACCAACACCGCCACCGATGGGCAAAACTTTTCAAAGCCTGAGCCCTGAAATGGGAGCAGCAACACCTGGTGCGTGAATTAGTACGAAAGTTTCCTGCCCTTGATACAGCCGCCGCACGTCCCTTGTAGTTGTGAATGGGTGTAAGGGCATTCGTCCCTTTTTTTTTTGGGATCCTTGTTGTTCGAAGTGTCGTAACGTTACCACTTACTTTTGTCCAAATTTGATCGAGTGTTTCAGATATAGTCCAAATATACCGGAGAAACTACCACCGCTAAGCACACTGTGGCGGAGGTAAACACCGGAAAGCGAGAAAGTGTGCGTTCTTCGTTGTTGCCGTGTCCCGAGGCATTAGGAGGTCCTTTGGCGGTTGCAAGTAAGAGGGTGCGCAGGTAAAATATGTGTGACTCGTGCCAATTTGTAACACCTTTTATGTACCCTACGGGCGTATGTGTATGCACATCGGGCCAACTTCATCAACTACCGGAAATTGTTCTACGCTATCGGGCAGGAAAGTGTGTGAGTGTGTTTGCAGCCAGAGGCTGGTTGGATACAGAGGAGCCTGACAAGACGGCAACCTACCTTAGAGCACATAAAAATCAACATTAGAATAATGACCTGTATCCGGTCAAATACACACACACACACACACACACTCCTGCTAGGTAGAGAGGAACCGTAGAAACGGGAAACTTTTGTCCGCTCCTTCCCTAGCCGGAGGTGGCACTTTTGATGTTGCGTCAAAGCACACGTCTCCTGTTGGAACTTTGTTTTGCGACAAACACACACACCCATACAGTGTGTGTCTTTTCACATCGTTTGTTGGTGTAAGCTGTTTGCAACAGAGCTCGTTTGCGTTGGGCTGTACTACACTGTCGAGCGCTCCACACAGTTTGGGTATTGTTTGGTCAAGCCAGGAAACCACATGCTCTTTTTCTCATTAGTCACACGACGTCATCTACTCTGGTGGACTTGCTGGAGATCACTTAGTTGCTGATTGGTGGTTGATAGGAGCAGTACTGCATGCAAGAATAACGTGGTCTTTAAAGGTACAATTAATGAAATTCTAGCAGGTCTTAATTTATATCTGTTTTCGATTCGAGGCAAAAGAACTTCGCTGTAGTCAAAGCCTCTCTAAACTGTACACACAACAACGACATCTGTTTTAGATTCCAGCAATATTCTTGAAAACTTGGAAAGTCACAATACAACTGATTTTATATTGAAAATTTGACAACAGTCCGCCGTTTTTGTGTCAAAAATCAACACCGAGATCAGTCTGAATCATACATTGAGAAATTGATGATCGAATATCTAGTCTTAAGTCGCTGAGAGGATATTACTATAAGATCTACGTTCATTCTGACGTACTGTGGGGCAAATCTAAAAACATTTGCAAGATAAGAAGATGATCTTGTCATATATTCTATATTCTCAATGTTTTAATAGGCCCAAATGGTGAGGATTTTTCTGCAAAATAGGACATTGACAAAAACTAATGACATTTCTGTTGTTTGCTATCACCCCGAGCAAAGCATCACGTCTTCACGAGTGAAAAGAACTATGTCTCCACTAAAACCAACACATTTTAAATTGCTTAGCCTTACCAATTCCGTAGTGGTTAAAATATTCTACACCAAAAAAATTAAACTAGTTTTTCATTGAGATGAGTTGAATGGTGCCGTATAGAATGAGGATAGTCAGCACTATATCAAAGGACACCTAAACACATACACAGCGGTCCCCTTAGGGAACGAGACGACTAACCGATTAGTCTGGATGCTCTGTATGACGTGAATAGCAAAAAAACTGAAGTGTGAGTGTGAAAAAGACATTTTTTTCTTCACTTTCTCACTCTGTCACTCTGTTTAACGACCGAAACCGATGTCGATTTTGTCGAGGATAAAGTTTAAGCGGTCCACTTTTCCGTTCAACATTTTGAGGTTGCTGGTCGGTTTTTTTTTTGTTTCCTCCTATTTCTCACCCACATCCGCACTCAGACACAAGTTTCCTTCATTCTACATTTTAGCCTTGCTAGGTCTATGCTCGAAAAGCTATTCCGTTTCTCTCTTTTTTTTAAAACTAAACTCATCCATGTTCTTTTTTTTGCTCTCATTCCCGATGTGTGTCCTACACATCTATGATGCATCCTTCCCACGGATACCCTTTTCATTTGGCTAGCCCCAAAGCCAGGCACGAGCGAAGATAGGCCAGAAGACGAAGTGGAGGCAAAACCGGTTCTGCCTTACGCTGCTATTCCCGGCGTTAAGCTGGCAGGATTTAAAAGCTAAAACTTCCGCCAAGCCGAGCTAACGAGTGCTTCGGGCCGCAAGCGAGGCGATGATGACGAGATGCTCCACCATGTTGGCATCTGAAAGCATCCACCAGTGTGTGTGTGTGTGTGTGTGTGTGTGTGTGTGTGTGTGTGTGTGGATAAGGGAACGAAAAAGGCATTGGGATTTTCCCACATCCCACGGTTGAGACTCACACACACACAGGGTTTTGGAAGCCGTTGATGGAAGCGAAGGATTTAAACTGATTTCACTGTTCCGAGCATCCGAGCGCGCGCGCGCGCTCGTCCTTCTTGTCACATACGTGTGTGTCTTCACATTACGCTTTCCATCGCGGCGCTTTCTCACAGTGGTGGTGTCGCTAATGCTCGCTCAAGTGTAAACATGATGGTGAAGAGGTACCGACGTCTACATGCCCGTTCGCTGGCAAGATGGGGCCAGAAGATATTTTCTCAGATAGCTGAGGACATTACTTTTCCGCTGCATTTTAAGACGAGAAGAGAAGAGTTTGGGGGTGAAAAAAACCCCCTCCCTCAGCATACATCCTGACACAGGACGATGTCGAGCGCTTGCTGGCTCGGTTAAGCATGATCCACAGCATCATTTCCGATGCAATTCACTTGCCGGCGGCGGTGGGAAGAAAGGAAGCTTTTGGAGCACGATAACGAAGATACACACTCATGCCCGTACGTAGTAAGTGCATCGTCCGCGTAAATGCACTTAAGAAGGAGTGGGCAAAATGGATGGGGCGACCGTAGCAAAACAAACGAAACATACTAGAAGATGCAAGGGAAAAGTCTCGGCTAGGAAGGAAGCAAAAGGGAAAAACGCTCAAGCTTTTCATTTTTGCTTTTACCGAGGTTGCTTTTAATCTCTAACTGCATCGTGGAATCTTTGACATTTCAAAGACATATTGTTTTTGTCTGATATACATGATAAAACATATTTAATGGAAATCTTATCGCTTTTTGTAACGATAAAACTGCATCCTGTAATCTAGTCTTAATTTAATCAAATTTCAGCTACAGAAGCCAAAGTAGCATTAAACGTTAGTCCAGAGGATTTGTTTGAAAAACGAAGCAGACAGACGATTTGACCTACGATTTGTGGAGCTATTCCTTTCAGTGTCATGTTTTTGCAAGATTTGTTACAAAAAAAAAACGAAAAAGAATGATGTTTGTTCCTTTCAGACACTTTTACTTCTTCCATCTTCACCACACCACGTCTAGCAAGAGAAAGCAAAACTTTTGGTCACTTTTGGCACTGCTTTCAAGAACTATAAACTACAAAAAAAAAAACAAGGGAAAAACTTCTCGTCTGACAAGACATATCTTCCAGGAAAATATCGGACACTTTTCGCCACGACCGTAGCGTGGCGTGTGGTTGCGCGGCTCGTGATCACCCGATGAAGTGGTAATTGAATGTTTGAAACTTCATTTCGATTCCGCACCAAGGGAGGGACAACAAACTGAATCACAAAACCAAGCCTCCCAGCTCTCCGAAACGTTTCCAGACTCCTCAGAGTCATCCAAATGTGTCAACTTTCGGTGCGCGTTTTATCTTCCCCCGGAATCGAAAAGGCCTGTGCTGCGCGCCTTTGATGTCATTTGCGCCCTCCCAGAAAACGCCTCAGGTTCGTCAGCGGGAAAGATTTGCGGTCGGTTGGTACACTTCGTCTCGATGTACTGGTTTCACCTTCGCCTGCAGTACTGCCGTTCGGCGCACAAAAAAGGCCTGCACCGAAACACATCGATTCGAAACCAACCAACCGAGAGTCAAAGACTCGAAACATGACCGACGACTGCCTTCGGGCGATAGAATGCATTTCCTGCACGAGGTGTGTGTGTGTTTTTGGCAAACTGAAACCAGCGGACGATGAGGTTTTTTTAGTTTAGAGGATTTTTTTTTGTTATTGAGTCACACAGCCTTACTGGTTAGCAGTGGGCGATCGAATACGCCACAGCGTGATATTGGATGCGACATCTGCAATAAAATCGAAAGGATGGAAACTCTTTTGCAGGCAGCTGCTTGTGCTGATCGAGGATTATGGCTCCAGGCAATGAACTTGGCAATTGCAATGGTAATTCTAGGTTGGATATAAGGTTATGAGGACAAGCCCGGGAAAAGTTCAGGAAGGTTGTCAAGGCCAGGAAGAATAAAGAAAAAGGCATGCGCTAGTTCATGCACTTTTAATTGATAAAGAGCGTTATCACTTGGAATTCATTGAAAAACACAACAAAGATCAAAGCGAGCGATAAAAAGAAATCAAGTAGAACACAAAGAGCAAAAGATATCGACTTAATATAAGAGTTTTAATAGATACAACATTAGTATTACAAGCAGTATTCCTGGGAACTATTCGGTCTTCTACAAATTGTCAACCGACAAATTAGGCCACCATTCACGATCTGTCATTAAGCTGTAACATATTTCAAATCAACCCTGTCAAATGGCAGGCATTAAGGTGTCTCTAATATCCCATCCTAAAATGGAACAAAATAGGATGGGTATCAATGGGGATAAAGCGAAAAATCAAGAAATAGAACAACCATAAATCATGTACACGGTCCACAAACACACCCATTGGCTATCGATGAATGACGGATATTCCCCCGTGCGTGTGTCTTTGGCTTTGCTGCACACGGTAGATTAATGCAGCAGCTGCAGTTGTGTGCCAATTATCAGGGTGTGTGTGTGCTTGATGCACATGCACCTCCCTCCCACCGCTCAATGCACATGTAAAACCACAGGCCGATCGAACCGAATCTTACACACGCACACAATCGGACAGATTCCCGGGAGGGACGGAGTCAAATTTATGGTTCCCCTTCGTACCGGCGTTTTTGATGATGCGCCGACAAACATTTGCCACCCGTCTTTCCAGTCCCCGGTAGTCGTCGTCCAGCCCGGGGCAATGATGTGTGGGCAATTATGAAACGTTTCATCAACGTCATCATCGATGGGTTTTAATGCTCGTCAATGGTTTCCACCGTTTCCACCGCCAGTGTGTGTGTCAGCGACACTGGGAAAACGCATCTAGGTGTGTGAAAAGTGACAGGGCACCGTACCAATGGCGGGTGCGTCGGTTGAACGCCATCACCCACGAAACCTGCCGGCTGAGTTTGACAGCTCAAACATGACCAAACACGACCACCTTAGCGAAACGATGAAAAAAAGAAAAACAAACACACACACGCGACACGTTCCCTTGCCCATCTGTCAGCGGGAGAGCGGAACAACGTAGAACAAACGACTCGAAACATCGCCTTTGGCAGCTTTAAAACTTTAACGATCGGGCCATATCCCCCGAAACTAGAATCCCCCGATCGAAATCAGACGATCAAGAAGACGATGGTGTGCCTGAAGCAACGCTGGAACTTTTTTTGATTTAATTTATTTTAAAACCATTGGTCGTCATAATGCTGTGTGCTCTCGTTGGTCGTTTAGAAGTATTTTTAATGTCAAATGTGCGTCCGTTAAAAAGCCACCACCAGAAGCCGCCCGGAGGTATGCGGCGACTCATTACGCTCCAGAGCCACCTTCCCCGAGGGATTCACTAAAAGACACCACACCACACGGTGTGACATCATTAAAATTGGGACATTAAAAAAATTGTAGCTTCATCACACTAATGTTCCATCGCTGGTGGTGATGTGTTCGGTGGCGACGGCTCCTGCCATCACTCGTAAATCTTGCACAGCTAAAACGCATCAAAATACATCGCTGAGAAGTGATCGGCGAGCCTGGGGCAGTGCGTTTATATGACAAGCGCCAGTGCTGTGATGGGATCGCTGCTACGCTACGCGCGAAAGGAAGGGCCTTTGAAGCACTTTTGTTGACTTTCAATAAAAACCCCACGAAATGGGAAAGAAACTCTAAACAAACACATTTTGACGCAACTTCTATGGTGGCTGGGGTGCGGTTGGAAGCCAGTTTTTAAAACACAAGAAAATCCCCCAAGCAAACACGATGACGGGGTTCACACATCGAACATCGGTGGCATGTTTGCACACACAAACTAGAAACTAGCTTCACCCTTTCAACTTTCGATGATGGATGGATTCTGGTCGGCTTAGAGTAGAAGGGATGATGCAGAGCAAAAAAATAGAAAAATGTAAAAATGAACGATGGAAATATTTCAAACATTGTTCTTGTAAGTTTGCTGAAGATTTCACGTCCTTAGCAACAATCATTTGCTCCGGCAGCATTTTTTCCTTTGTCATTTGTTTGTTCTATTTATTTATGTTATTTTGTTTTGGGGAATTGCATGCAATAGGTAAGTCTTAAATTTTAATGTATCTCATCGTTTATCTCATTTATCATTATTTAAAAAGAGATTTACTTATTTTTGTTTATCAGTTTTGTTTAAAGCTATAAAAGCACACTATTTTGCCCAATCTATGCTGATGTCTAAATTTCTCTCTCCAACAGGGTCGCTGCGAAACTGTCATCCCGACACAAAACTCTCCACTCCATCCATCCACGAGCCACACGGTCCATCATCAAGGGCCCTTTTCTTCTCCGGTGGAAAAGTTAATTGTTTTCAATTATGCAACTGCAATCGCCGCAGTGCCGAAATAATGTGCCAGCCGCGCCCGGCACGAACATCAGATTGTTTGGTCCAAGCGCGCGCTCGCCATCAGTCGGTCGAGTCGGGTAAGCAGAACCGCACGAGCGCGTGCGTTTCGCTGTGTGTATGCATACCGAACCAGCTGCTGCATCGCGGGCCGGGATGCACACCATGCAACCACGTCCGCGGAATGTGACCAACATTTTCCAACGCCGACACGTGCTTGTGCCCTCGGCTCGCGGTGGCGGCGGCAGAAGTTTGTTAGTCATATTTTAATTTTACCACTCGCGCCTGCCCTCCCGTCGCCCTTTAGTTTGCGTTTGTCAAGGGGCCGGGGGCCGCGGCTGTGTATTATCTTCTCATTTTTATTTATTTTATACCAGCAGCTCCGTCATGTACGTGCAGTTCCTGCCTTTTTTTTTGTGTGTGTTCTCTGTTTGTTTGCTGATGCACACTGCACTGCACTCTGCTGTTGGTGGTGCGGTGCATTGTGCTTTGTACTGTAAAAATAGCTTTATCTCGAAAAGTTCAAACGCGAATGATGGCGTGGCGCAAACCGGGGGCAAGGTAAAGTTTAAACTAGTTTAAATTCCTCTCAGTCGAAAAAAGTTCCGCGCAAACGTGCAATCAGTGGCGTAAGTGTTAGATACTGTAGGTGGAGGTTTTTTTTTTTTTTTTGGAATCTGACATGGTACATCAACAATTTGGATTGAAACGGAATGTCAAGGTGTGTTTGTGGTAGGTACACCTGAAACAATTTGTCGGAGAATTTCGAGAGCCAGTTTTTTGTTCAAATTGTTTTTGAATGTTTTGAAATATGTGTGAGCTATTCAACTATATTCAATTAATTTACAGAGATTAGGTGATTCTAGGTAAGTCGTCAGAAACGACAATCAATGAAAAACAATCCAATGATAACCCTTTATCGAATGCGTCATACAAGCATGAATTTTTTTGATTTTTACAATGATCCTTGCACTTAAAACAAGAATAAAGTTTGATTTATTACTGCAGATCTTCAGTCAGAAGTTTTGATTCAAAAAGCTCAATAAAATCTTGTAAATCATGCAAGACAGGACATTTGTTAGAGCGCAGTTCGTAACAAAATCCAGCAGCAGCCAGGGATTTTCATAAAAAAATGCCCTTAAATTAAAACTTATACCATGTCGCACTCTCGATGCGCCGGCTGCTTTATTTTTGTGGTCAATTGCGCGACAGCCGGAAAATAAAACTCAGCTTGTCACTGCTTCCCACACCACACCACTTTTCCACTTCTTTTGCCTTTTAATATCAATAAAAAAAATCCTACAAAATTGTAACCTCCCGGAAGAGAAAATCTCCCGGTGTGAAAAACAAAACTGAACCACACCGCATCAGTATTCACGCCACCAGACGCCATAATTGCGGTGAAACATGCATCGAAGTACGTGACACACCACCACCACCGCCACCACACTACCATCCAACCAGAAGGTAGTTGAAATTCGCAACAGCAAAAGGAAAGCAAAATAAAAACGCCAAAACCGCGCTCATTTTGCGAGCGAAAATAAACGTCCATCGTCCGATAAGGACATCGACTAACAAATAAAAAAAAGAAGACAACATAGAGCAGTACAATTGGAAAGCGTACCAAAAAGCAACAATAAAATGGACCACGCCAATGTGACTCGTTCTTGAATACAAAAAATAAAACACATGAATGGTACCGCATTAACTTTTGGCTTTTCAGCAGCAAAAAAAAAAAGATGAACACATCCCGGACACCCCTCCTCTTCTGAGTAAAGCAGGACGAAGGACGAACGTGCAAGATAGAATAAATTTTCATTACGTACAAGCCAAAACCTTCTGCAGCGCAAATATTGATTCGTGACGCAAGAGTGTTATGAAGTTGCCGGATTTGGCTCCAACGGGTCACCAAAACGGGAGAGAGAGAGAGCTTATGGGTGTGAGTGGCGGTGGTGGTGGAATATATTCACATCAAAAACGCTGGACACCGTCACTTGCTGAGATGAGCCGAGCTATGTCTCTATCGGAATTTCGCAGAAGGCACTCGGGGACCGGCTCATAAAAATACACTTCCAGATCAAACGACTGTCGTGTGAGGATATTGGATCACCGTTTTCAGTAGCAAGTTCTTCTGCGGATGAGGACTGCGGGAAAAAAAGCGCAGAGACGATTGGGTCATTAACCTTAACGAAGTGACTATGGCTCATCCAGCGTCCTGATGATGAATAAAAGCTTTGACCGTTGATGAAACGAAGAAAAACACCGATCTCATGTAGTGTCCAATTGTCTGAGTTCATATTTTTTTCGGCGAGCTTTTCCTCAACATCGATTGATCTGCGGGACCGTGCAAATATGAGCCAATAAATCCGCCGGCATCCTTTCCGTCAAAAAATCAATTCCATCGCGCTATAATTCTCTGCCCAGACTTTCGGCAAAGGGGCAGAGACAGGAACGACCGGTCAGCAATGGTTCCAGCGACTTATGCTCTCTGATGATGCTGGGGCGCTTCCTGTGCGGGACGGAAAAGTGTCTTGATTGGGTGCTCCCGTCTTGGCCACCGCCATCGGACCCAGGCGGATGAAGGATCAATCGAAAGCCACCGGAAGCCGACGCAAATGGAATGCTAATGCCAATGGGTCGCCCTTGCGTGTGTGTGCTGAGCTCGGATTCGGTGTGTGGGGGGTGGGTTTGTTTTCTGTTCGTTTCGGTTTTTTTGTTTGAATTCTTTATTTCTTCCTGATTTTGTGTGGCCACATGGGAGCCTCAATCGTGCTCCAGCACCAGCAACTTTCCAGCGGCAAGAAGTCTGCAGAAGGGACCGTCGTCTCCCAACGGAGGAACGTGCTTCAATCTTGTTCGCTCGTTTTCGATTGCAAAACCAAGGGAAGCTTAAATCCTAGAGGATTTTTTGTTGTTTGTCTGTACGTAAGAATTTTCATTTTCCAACCGCGTTCTACGCTCATGCATAGATGTGTGTGCGCGTGGTGAAATCAAGAAAAAACAGCAGAAATATTTGACTTATTCCACCTGGGGAATATTCTATCGATAACGAGATTCTATCGCATTTTCTTTGCATCTGAAAGGGGAGTGAAACTCATAATTCACCCAGCAGCGTGCTTCACGTGAAGGTCAAACACACGAATGTGTCGGCTTTAAATTGTGCAACCACCAATTTGTGGGCTTCATAATTTGATTATCCATCGCACAGGGGGGAGGGGGGGGTCCACAGGGTCAAGGAAAAATGATTTCAAAATGACTAACCATGCAACTAACCAGGCACCGCAACCGCCGACGGCGAGTGGAAATGTACCAGAAAATTACCCAATTAAGCACACGTTCACTTTTTGACACGTACACGTACGCTGCAGCTGCACTCCTACCCGGGGTAAGCGATATAATCGATACGCGCTTTTCCACCATCCCACCCCATCTCGAAAGGTCCAAAAGTGAACCGTCTCAATTTAAAATAACCCGTTTGTTAATTGAGTTCCGGCGGTTCCGCACTTAATCCTGTTGGACTTGGCCTGGGAAACTGTCACCTTGACGGGAGTTTTCTAATTATGATGATGATGCATTAGAGTTTTGTTGGGAAGGGGAAGTGGTTGCATGAGTTGAGTTGAGTTAGGAAAATTAAGACGGATAATATACACCGAAACTCTGAACTAGAGTGTTGGGAAATTTATATCGAGATTTGATTATAAAATTTACAGAACAAATTTTTTTTTTTCATCTCAAAATTCTTCAAGTTGTACTATTCCAAATTTATCCAAGCAAAAGTGATATGACGTTCAACGAAAAAAAATCAAATGAGCAAAAACTGAGTGAAACAAACTTCAAAATTTGAGCACAAAAATTGTATTCAAATTGTGTAAAATGCGTCTAAAATTGTGCTTACGGTTCGTTGAATTACAGAACACATTTACTGTTGCCCGCTAGGTTTGGGGCGTTTTCGCTTTGGGTGCGACAGTGTACGGCACCCTCGAATGTCACCAGGACAGCTAATCAATAACCCATTAGAATAAATTACCGTTATTTTAAAGCATAATTGAAACCCATTACATCGAGAGCACTGCAGCAGGGGTCGGGCCATGATGACCACCATCACGTTTGCACACGTACGCACGCTGGAAACGGTTAGCTCAAGCTCGTCCCCTGGAGAGTAACTACCATCGACCAGCACCACCCTCAGCGACTGCCATCACCATCATCAGCGAGTCGTTTCGCTCATTTTTCGGTACAAAAATTAAATTATCCTTTATTTTTGACGGGCCGCCGACCGACACAGCAGAGTGGATGAGCGCGACGTGATTAAACTAATTTAACCATTCGGGTCATCAAATGTGGAGCGAAAAAAGGAAATAAAAGCAGAACACGGCAAAGGGCACGGAAAACCCATCTGTCACAGCCGTCGTGCAGCAAATGTCAATGTGAAATTGTCCCCGTGTTTCGGTTGCAATGTAACGAGCTAACATACGCCGCCTTCGGCCTCCTTAATAAGCGCTGCCATTACGAAACCATACATCACTGTACGGAGGGGACGACTGTGAATCAGGATTTTGTTTAAACCTACACGGCTACACCAGAGATTGCACCGTCAGAGGGCGGTTCTATATCCAGTTCCACCGTTTCTGCTGCCGAACTAAAAGGAGGAAGCCTTTTAGGCTTGTTGAAGTTTTTTGGTTGCTGTTGTTGCGTTGCGGAAGCAAATGTTCTCACCAACCACAACAGCCGCAGCTTGTCCGCGGTTTTTGGGGAAAATTGAAATTCATGCCTCTTCTAGAAAACCGCGCCAAAATCTCGGCCGATCTGCTCCGCAAGCGCTGCCGCTTCTCCAGTGTTATGCTAATGATGCTCGCGGCTTCCCGGACCGATGATGGGACGCGATTTTCCCAAAACCGACGACAACGACGACGACGACGACGACCAGCATCCGCGGGGAGGGCTGTGGTTTTGGCTTTTTCGGAGCAGATGTTTCTTCCATTCTCCCACTGTCGTCCGGCGAATGTAAAGTGATCTCCCTCTGTGCTCCACCAATAGATCTGCTGCTTGGCGAGCGAAAGATTGCGAAACGTTGTGCGACGGTCGGGTGAAGCTTGTTTACCGGTGGTCCAGTGAACATTTCCAGCAAGCGCCCTTATGGATGCGAACCTTTTGGCAAAACAACCAGCTGGCAACGATAGCGAACGGCATATCCGGACAGATCGCGCACTGACCGCGCTCTGCGTACGGCTGACAAATTTGCCAACTGCACCGCACACCGAGACCACGGCGCGATGAATCAGAATTTTACAGTCCCAGGCCGGAAGTACAAACGGCAGGCAGCAGCTCGGTTCGTAATCCTTACGTGACCATTGTGCAGCGATCCACCATCTCCAGCAGCTCCATACACCGCGCGTACGCCCGCCCCAGTTGCAGATGACATGCAAATAATGCGCGAGCGCTTTTGTGCTAATACATCCATCTTGGTGCTGTGCGCTGTGATGAAGAGCCCCGGTGCAGATAACCCAAGCTGGGCTGTGCTTTCCCCCAGAACTGTTTCGGGCTTGCAGGTTGCATGCTTTTTTTTGCATCATGGAGCGGCACGACCACGGTAAGGTACGAGATTCGGCCTGTCGAGATAGCTCGGTAAGCTGGACGCATCCCGGAAGCATACATCTTTGGACGGTCCTCCCGAAATGGATGGCAGTGGGTGTGTCTGTGTGCGTACTGTCACGGTAATGTCCGCCGATTGAGGTTCTCTTTCGACTGCTGTTTTGGGTTAGTGTGTGTGCAAGGGAAAGAACACAGGTGTGTTGCCGGCTTTTGGACTACTTTACGTATGCCATGCTCTTCAACCTGGATAAAGATCTTTAAAGCTAAGTTTATTACGGATCGCTTGGAGAAGAATTGTTGAAATTATTTTTTATGTAAGATTTTGAAGGTTTAAAGACGACTGACTCCAGCATTCATTGATTTTAATTGTGTTTTGCTACTTGAGATTAAATTACACAACTTTTCCAGCGTTAACCGTCAACTTAGTAGGTGAACTGAAGCTGAACTCTCTCCTTCATCATCGTGCCAACCACAGCCAGTTTTGCAATAATTGATACTGTATTGAGCAAACTTTGCAGCAATAGCTCCGCACTATTCACCATAATTAGCAACTTAAACCAATCATTACGTCGAGCTGCTGTTTATCATTTGCAACCTCCTGTCGGTTTGTAATGGCCGGCGGTACTGTATGCGTCACTGCTCGCCAGCATAACTTTATCCCACAAAGCGATCGTAGCTCCATCCGTACGTACAATTGTGCACTTTTTATTCACCCAAAGAGGGTAAAATAGCAAAAACAAGCAAGCCATAGATGCAGCTATAGCGACGGAACGAGAAGCGCGAACGACTTCAGGTCTAGTAGTGGCATTCCTAACTGCCACTCGCATGAAATAGCAAACGTGCATGGAGAAATGATACGTTGCTGTCGGAGTGTACAGACGGCTACAGTACAGAATTAAATTGAAAGGCATGGCTGAACCACCTGTACCACACCAAACATTAACGTTCTCTGGTTCTCCCCCCTCCCAGGACGAACGTAGGTGCAGATGGAATAGGTGCACTAGAGTGCTGGGGCAAATGCGCTCACAAGGTGTGTGTGTGCCCCTGGGAGGAGGAGAAAGGGATAGTGAAAAATGTGTTAATCAACTTAATTGAGAATAGAGTTTTCCACTTGAAAAATCAAATTGCACTTCCACACGCAGGTCGAGCGTACGGCAGAGTGGAGAGCGCATTTAGCGCTGCGGCGCATACCTATTGCTGAACAGAATCGATGTCTAGGTGGCAATTGGGCGCATAATGGGGAAGTGGGTAGGCAATTAGGTGCCTTTTTAATAAATTTTCCCATTAGCGGAGCGGTGCGTGTGCGACATTCAAATTAATTTCGGATATTTCAGCGCAGTTTTATTGCGTAGTTTGATAGTTCCTGACATCCGCTCCAACTATGCAGATAAAAAAATTGCAATAAGTGCATTCTATTGCTTTTTCAAACGTTTTATTTATTTTAAAACATTAAAATTTCTTCGTTGACCACAAATTAAAAATATTTTGATTTTAAGTAAACAATTTGAATGATGTTACTATAGGGTTATGGTTTCATGAGGAGTCTTCATGATATTCATGATTTTATAATTTAATTGTAATAAGCCGCGATGACAAAATAAATTCTAAGGGTTTCGGCGAATCTGTTAGTTTAAGTTTAGGAAAACGACTTTTACCGTTTTGAGAATGTTACTGCAATTCTTCGTACAGAAATGATGATAAAAAGTACTCAAGCTGCAATAACTTCCAATATCTGCCAATTCTATCAAAAGTCTTCAAAAGTCTTCAAAAGCAGTTTTACATTATCACTGTAGAGCCTATGCCAAAAAAATCCGCATACCTTTGGCTAATCTTTTCTACCAGGTTTGATCATCTCAGTTTGTTGATAGAAGCTTTTTCAACAAAGAGTTGATTTGATTTTCAATATTTGTGTTCAATTAAAATGTAGGACATTAAAAAAAAACATTCATCACATTCGAACATGGTGCAGATATTTCACACAGCTGCCAATCCTTGTATACCAATTTACAATGACACATAAAAACCAATCCCCCTAATGACTTTCCCTTAGCATGCGTACACAGTGCACTCATCACAGGCCATTAGGCAACGCAATAAAAACTGCAATATTGTGCCTCCGTAAGAACTCAGCTCCAATTGCAAACTATACCAGAGCGGTATTCTCGTTCTTACCACCAGCTAGCTCATCAGCTCTAGCTGTAGTAGTAATGCCAATCGAAAAAGTCCATTATCTCATAAAACACGTTTACAGCCCTAGATCCCCCAGTTTCTTGTAATCCCACAATCGAACGATCAATACGCTTACACAGGGTTACACGATTGCATCACAATGTGGCAAAGGTTCCTCTCCCACACTGGCCGCACGAAGAAAGTATCGACCGCAACTATGCATGCATGCATGCAAACTTTCGTCTACACAACCGTACAAGAGCACGCAACAATAGTTAAAAGCCCATAAAACATTGTGTTTGAGTGGTGAGTGAGTGTTGTGAAGATTAGGGCTTTTTGCTGCTTGCCACTGTACCAAGCCGTCGTTGCTGTGTGCTCTGTGTGCTGCTCTTGGGCCAACAGACGTTACACACGATGGCACCACGTCAAGCTTAAGACGCGGCAAGCCGATTTGCCTGAGCACGGTGGGAAGATGGCGGCAAAAACAGTGTGATTACGGTTGTCGCTTCCGGCAGAATGGCTCGCTCGCTCGCTGTCTCGGCAGGAGGAGAGGAAGATCTTGTGTACCAGTAGCAACAATGCGTTTTGTTTGTGCAAGTGTTGCTATGACCTTCCCTTCCCTATATACCTCCGCACCACACCATCAAGCGTGATGTTTACCCGTCTCTATGTTTTTCAGCTGCATGTGTGTGTGTAACGAGATACTTATTTTATTACACTATCGTATCGAGCGCATCTTATCGTTCGGAGGGTGGTTTTATTATTTTAGGATCCATGGACAATCCCTGAGATGATGATGAGTGGCGCAGCGGAAAGCGGAAAAGAACCAACCTCGGATGCTTGTATGTAATCCGGCCATGTAAGTGTAAATGGTTGTGCGCCTGGTGTTTAGGAGCTGCCGGCAGCGGAGCAGAACGTGCAAGACAGACACGGGCATTCTTGGTTCTTTTCCCCGAGCCAGAGTATAGTATACACAACTGACAGAAATCTCAGAAAACGATCGAAGTGGTGATGATCCTTGGTGAGCGCTTGTACAGGATGTATGTACGGTTTAAGCTGAGAGAGCAAAGGAAAACTGTTTAGTAACAAGATGCTGCTTGTGCCATCCGAAAAGCCAATAACCATAGGGCACCTCTCAAGCGACTTCTGCTGCTGCTGCTGCACTTCACACCGAGTACCCATGGGAAGGAGATCGGATGACAACGGAGCTAAAGGAAAATAAATGAGATAATAATACCTTCCCATTTTGGATGGATAAACAAACACCACCAGGACCGCTCCACCGCGTCCTGTTTCCTCTTGTTTCCAGCGTATCATCCTTTTGATCCTTGTTGTGCATGATAGCACGGTAAGAAGGGTAATGTTTTTGTGCGACAACATCCATCGCTGCCTCCTCCCTGTTTCACTCGTCACACCACCCGCTCCACTGTGCACTGTATGTTTTACATTTTCGACAATCGAAAATCGAGTTTCCCGAACACCCGATTCCCCGGCAACGATGCTCTGAAGGGTCTTGCAGTGTCCAAGATCAAATGGTTGTCACCTTGTACAAGGTTAGGGTAAAAGGATAGAATGATAACAACGCACACACACACATACGCTCCATATGCAACGAAGAACATTGTACCATTAGCTAAATGATTCTGGCATCGAGCCAGGCGTTGGAAGTGTAGCCAAGCTTCAAACGCGCTGCGATGCATTCGGTTGGAAAATTTGTTTTTCTTTCTCCCTCTCACTCTCTCTCTCTCTCTCTCTCTCTCTCCTCCTCTCTTTTCTGATCCAGTGTAGCGTAAGCGATACCTTGTCGGAGCGGATAGATTTCACAGGAAGTCCTTGCTGTGTGTCGGGATTGCCTCGTTTGCATGCGGTTAGGCGATCCATTTGCGTAACCTGAGCCTGGTGGCGGATTAGGCCAACAACGGAGCCGGTAAAAGATTAAAAAAAATGAGCGGCTTAGCATGGTGATGCACAAATCGGGACACTAATTGCAGGCCGGTTCACAAATGCTCGTGGTTCAAGTAATCGGATGGTACAACAATGGAAAACATGGCTTATTTACATTGTTTTGTTA
>NW_024428719.1:0-18241 GCF_017562075.2 Anopheles merus | reverse complement strand
TCATCTAATTATGACGCGCATGAATGGATAACGAGATTCCCTCTGTCCCTATCTACTATCTAGCGAAACCACAGCCAAGGGAACGGGCTTGATGCACTAGCGGGGAAAGAAGACCCTGTTGAGCTTGACTCTAGTCTGGCATTGTAAGGCGATATAGGAGGTGCAGCATAGGTGGAGAGGGCTTCCTCGTGGAGCTCGCCTCTGGATACCACAATATTACTGTTTGCCTTACTTACATGATTTGGGTGGAACAAGCGCGGGCCCCAGGTCCGGATCGTGCGCGCACCTCCTCCGGGGGGCTGTGGCGGCGGTTCGCCTGCGCGCGCCCAATGCGCCGTGTTTCTCGCTCAGCGTCCAGTGTGCGCTGGGTGGTGCCGCCGGGGAGACTGCATCGTAGCATCGTCGTGTGTAGCGTGTTACCCGCTTGTCGACCGTGAGCCGTGGCCCAAGGGTACAAGCTTGCGTACGTCGGTGCATCGTGGTGCACTGCTTCTGCGCGGTCGATCGTTTATGATGTCACGTTTGCCCCGGTTCCGCGCGCCGCCCGGCTCGAAGACTCCTGGACAGGTCCTTCGGTCCACGTCATGGACAGTGCCAGGTGCGGAGTTTGACTGGGGCGGTACATCTCCAAAACGATAACGGAGGTGTCCAAAGGTCAGCTCAGTGTGGACAGAAACACACGCTGAGCATAAGGACAAAAGCTGGCTTGATCCCAACGTCAGTACACTTCGGGACAGCGAAAGCTTGGCCTTACGATCCTTTTGGTTATAAAAGTTTTTAGCAAGAGGTGTCAGAAAGTAATAAAAAGTTACCACAGGGATAACTGGCTTTTTTTTTGTTTTTTTTTTTTTTTTTAAAACGGGTTTTTTATTTTTTAAAATTTTAACCCCCTCAACCCTCAATCATGTCGCGAGGACGTACCCTGAAGGGGGTTTCTCGGCTAAGATGCCGTTTCTACAGCCGTGCATAAAGCACCTTTCTCTTTTATTATAAATTCCAATGTAACTTCTGTTTTCCTTTGTTTTATGTGTTGTTTTTTTTTTTTTTTGGGTAAACTATTAACGCTTTAATGCGCTCCGTTTTTCTCTACGCCCAACTCCTAGCGGGAGGCAACTTCCCCTCAACCGCGGCGGCTTCTTCCGCAGCATTCAGGCCGCCATTGGTTGCTTCATCGTCCCGATTGTGTGCGCGGTTGCGCATACCAGACGGTCCGGCTGCGATGTCCGCGCTTCCTCGGCCGTCTGATTCGTCGTCGCTGCTGCTCGATGACGATGATGATGCAGGACTGTGTCCCATACAGGCGTCTCGCGCCTGAGTCACTTGACGCCTTCTCGCTCTAAACCGCGCCTGCCGCAGCCGAAGATCTGCACGGCGTGCTGCAGTTCTGGGCGATGGTGGTGGAGATGGGGGACGTCCTGCTCGCTGCACTTCCCGTTGCCGTGCCCTGGCTGCTCGGCGGCTCGCGTCCGTCGATCGTTCCGTGCTCGACGGATCTCCGCGCGCCGTGCCTCCAAATCGGCAAAGTCTTCCATATGTGCTCGCGTTGCTTGGGATGCGAGGGCTGCTCGCTCGTCGTCCCAGGCTTGCTGAAGCTGAGCCGTTATCCGCTTAGCAGCTTCGCAGATACGGCTCCAGCTCTCGGCATCGCGCAATAGATGCTGCTGGAGGTTTTCCGGACAGACCGGGTCCGTACTTTTCCCTCGCCGAGTAGCTGCTGCCGGACTTCAGCAAACCTTGGGCACTCGAACATCACGTGCTCCGCGGTTCTCAGGAACTCCGCTGCACAGCTGGCAGTCAGGGGACGATGTGAAGCCATTGCGACACAGGAGTCCCGGAAAAAGCCATGTCCCGAGAGTACCTGGCACAATGGAACGACACATCTCCATGTTTCCTCGACTGCCAGCTGCCGATGTCTGGAAGTACACGGTGCGCCAACGCGTGTACCGGCTGGTGTCAGCTTCCGCATCACCACTTTTGCTGCCATTCCTCAATCGTGGCCTGTCGCTCTGCTTCCGGAGTTCGCCCTCGTGTCAGTTCGGTTGACGGCACTTAGTCGCTGGTAGACCCGGGCGTCTTCATCCACCAGCAGGCAGATGGGGGTCAAGCCAGCCAGGGGGGGTGCAGTCTCATACCTTACGGGAGGAATGCAGGCGTGCCACAACCATGCCAGCTTCCGCCACTTCACCGCTACACAGGTTACCAGGCGACCAGGCTCACGTTTTTGCCAGCTCCATGCTCCATACTGGTGCAGCAGACCGCATAACGGAATCGGACACCGAAGCTAGCAGCTTCGCTTTCGATGCCTTGGTCCGCATGGTTTCGCAGCAATCTGGATGTGGCGTCGGCGATCTTCCAGCCCTCTCGGTGACCTCCTTGACGTGCGGCAGCCACGACAACTTGTCTGGAGGGTCACGCCGAGATAGCGGATCGAGCGGGACGAGGTGACGTCCACGTCGCCTACTCGGACGGTAATCCGCGTCGGGGCTTTGGAGCTGGAAATGACCACCATCTCCGTTTTCGCCGGCGCCAGCTCGAGATGGTGTTGAGCCATCCACTCCATCACTGAGGTGATCGCCTCTTCTGCAGCAGCTTTCACACTGTCTGGGGTTGTGCCTGGGACCAGCAGCACCAGGTCGTCGGCATACCCAGGATCTCCGCATCGGGTGGCAGGGCGATGTCTAAACACCGTCATACATCGTGTTCCACAGAGTGGGGCCTAGAATAGACCCCTGTGGAACCCCTGCCGTGACGGACCGCACTACCGGGCCATCAGAGGTTTCATACACCAGCTCTCGGCCCTGAAAGTAGCTGTGTATGATGCGTTGGAGGCCGGCCGGGACTCCTTTCGACTGCAGCGCAGCGGCGATGGCTGCCAGCTGGCCGTGTTGAACGCATTCCTAACGTCTAGCGCCGCAACTAGTAGGAAGCGTTTGTCGCGTCGGTTCGTGCGACCGAACGACATCGCACGCTGGCCGGCCTCAACAACTCTCTGTATGGCACCGATGGTCGAGCGCCCTCTGCGGAAACCGTACTGTCGGTCCGACAGTCGTGTCGCTTCCGGATCCTCCAGATGCTCGTGCAGCCTGTTGAGGATCAAGCGCTCAAGCACCTTGCCCAGTGCATCCAACATGCACAGGGGCCGGTACGAGCTGCTCAATCCTGGGGGTTTTCCTGGCTTCGGAATGAGTACAAGGCGCTGCCTCTTCCACGCTGCAGGAAACGTGCCGTTAGCGAGGCAGTCCTGGTACAACGCTGTGAAAACCCCCGTGTGCTCGAGGATGGCTGCTTTCACTGCCGCATTCGGGATACCGTCGAGTCCCGGGGCCTTTTTGTTGGCCATGCGGCGTGCGATGAGTTTTAATTCATCGTCCGAGACATCTGTTACTGCTCCTGGCCGCTCCTCTCCCTCGATGATTGCCGCTTCTGGCCAGACGAGGGGCGGGTGCTGGGGGAAGAGATCGGACACAATGTGTTCGAGCCTGTCCCGCTCCGTCTCGGGTGGCGTCCGTCCACCACGGAGGTGGGACAGAACGACGAGATATCCGGCTCCGAACACATTCTCTTCGGCGATGTCGATCAGCTCCTGGAACGAGTTCCGCTTGCTGGCCTTAATCGCCTTCCCCAGCTCCGCCCTCGCTGTACGATGTTGTGCTGCGGCGATGCTCCGCTCTTGCAGGTCGCTGGTCTGCTGCATTCGATCACGGGCGCGTTCGCAGTTCTCTCGCAGCAGCCTGAGCAGCGGCGTCCACCAGAACAGGTCACGATGGGGGTCACTGTGCGACGTTGTAACCCGCTGCATCGTTTGTCGCACGCGGCGAGCATGATCTCGACCATGCGTTCATGACTCACCGCCCGTTCTGAGAACCGCTCGTCCAGCAGCGTCGACAGGAAGGCTCGCTGCGAGAACTGCGTCGCCTTGTACCGCCGACCCGCGTGTCGAATGCGTCCCTGCTGTCTTCTCGATGGTGGTGAAACAGGGATAACTGGCTTGTGGCCGCCAAGCGTTCATAGCGACGTGGCTTTTTGATCCTTCGATGTCGGCTCTTCCTATCATTGTGAAGCAAAATTCACCAAGCGTAGGATTGTTCACCCTTTCAAGGGAACGTGAGCTGGGTTTAGACCGTCGTGAGACAGGTTAGTTTTACCCTACTGGTGTGTGCTTATAGTCGCTATCTTAACGGAATTCCTGTGCAGTACGAGAGGAACCACAGGTACGGACCACTGGCTCAATACTAGTCCGACCGGACTTTGGTATGACGCTACGTCCGCTGGATTATGCCTGAACGCCTCTAAGGTCGTAGCCAATCCGAGCTGATAGCGCTTCTCAAACCCATTAGGTGTTCGGAAGCTAGCGGGCCTAACAACCCTCTGAGATCCGTTGGAGTCTGCCTTCGCAGCCCGGCGTCTCATCCCGCTATACCTAGGCCGCAATGAGTGGAGTTCGCTGCACGTGTTAGTACCGTAACTGGGAACGCCGTTGGCTTGAGCTCTGCCCAACGTGGATATACCTAGTTTCGACACCTATCAACCGCCCGCAAACGACGGGACTTCAGGCTGGGAGCTGCGAGTTGTAGAGATGCGTTCGCATCGATCCTCTCAGGCGACCCATGCTTGGTGGTTTGTCCGTGTGCCCCTTCCTCGATGTGCGCAAGCGCGTCTTGGTCTGGGGACCACGTCGACACAGGGGATACTTTTGTGAGAGCAAGAGTGTACTTGGTTGAGTGTAGCAAGGGATTGCGTGCCCCTTCCTCGATGGCGTATTTAACCATCTTGGTCTGGGGACCGTGGTACCGTGCTCTGGTGAAGCTTGGTGCGTGCTCCTTCCTTGTCAGACGAGTGACTTGACTTGGTCTGGAGACCGTTCCTTTACACTAGTGGACAAGAGTTGGCTCCTTCTCCGTGTCAGACGAGTGACTTGACATGGTATGGAGCGGGACACGTAACACTGGTGAGCTTGTCAGCGTGCCTCCTTCTCGACTTGATTGTCTTGATGTGAGGACCGTGCGACCCACACCAGTACAGTCATACGGACTACCCATACCCTAGCGTTGAAGCTTGGCTACCTTCATCGTCAAGGGAGTGGGTTGGTCACTGGTGAAGCTTGGTGCGTGCTCCTTCCTTGTCAGACGAGTGACTTGACTTGGTCTGGAGACCGTTCCTTTACACTAGTGGACAAGAGTTGGCTCCTTCCGTGTCAGACGAGTGACTTGACCATGGTATGGAGCGGGACACGTAACACTAGTGAGCTTGTCGGCGTGCCTCCTTCTTGACTTGATTGTCTTGATGTGAGGACCGTGCGACCCACACCAGTACGTATACTGTACACTCATTATGGCTCTACCTTGTCCTGTTCATGAAGTGCTTAATGCAGCCATGGACTAGGTAATGGGTACTGGTGAAGCTTGACTTAGGCTCCTTCCTTGTCAGACGAGTGACTTGACTTGGTCTGGAGACTAAGGCTTTACATTGGTGGACATGCATCGTGCTCCTAGCTTGTCAGACGAGTGACTTGACATGCTGTGGAGAAGGTTGCTTAACACTGATGAGCTTGTCGGCGTGCCTCCTTCTTGACTTGATTGTCTCGATGTGAGGACCGTGCGGACCACACCAGTGAGTCATATAAGTACACTCGTAGTAAGCCTTTGTTCACCTTGTCTGGTCTGTGTTGTGCTCGACCGCCTTCACAGACAATGGACTTGGTGGATACTGGTGAAGCTTGGTGCAGGCTCCTTCCTTGTCAGACGAGCGACTTGACTTGGTCTGGAGACTGTTCCTTTACATTAGTGGACATGTGTCGTGCTTCTTCCTTGTCAGACGAGTGACTTGACATAGGTTGGAGATGGACGCGTAACACTAATGAGCTTGTCGGCGTTCCTCCTTCTTGACTTGATTGTCTTGATGCGAGGAACGTGCAGACCACACCAGTAAGCTTACATGCTCTCGTTACAAGTTGTATATGTTGACCCGTTTGGGCCGGTTGCCTTGCGCATGATGATGTTGACCATGTTTGGTTAACGTGTCGTGTGTCGAGGTGGTCGGTCTTGGTAGTAGGATGTCTTGTGCATGGCGTGTTGACCTCGTCGGTCGATGTGTCGTGTACGAGATGACCTACTTGCCCGTCGGTTGTCCAAGTTGTATGATGTGTTGACTTAGTCGACGTGTCATGTGCTTGGATGATTGGCGTACGGGTCATGTATGGTGTACTTCCTTCGGTTGAAGGGATGTACTAGTACATACTTGTATTAATTGTTTATTTCACGATCTGGTCTTTTGATTGGATCGTGAAAAAACGCTAAGTCCAAGAATCCTGAACTCGAGAGGAAAGCGCTGATGGCAACCTTTTTGACAGGACGTCCCTAGAAAACGGCTTTTTCCTTTTCGGCATTAAGTGGCATGTTTAACGTGGCTAGAACATCAATTATCCTGCAAATGGCACTCAAGCTTGGCAAAAGTCTCGAAACACTCCTATCTTGACGCACCGGCAACCGCAACACGATGCAAAACAAATTGCACGAGCTACTGATACTTGTACCATGCACGGTACACGGTTCCGAAAATTACGCCTGAAAGTATGCAATTTGGTGCTACCCTAGGGAACTTGTATGGGGAAGCCTACCTACGCGTGTCGCACGTTGCAAGTTGCATGGTCGTCGATCAGAGGCATGCAAAAGCACCTATCTAGGGGAATTACTCTACGTTCTAGTAGCTAGTGCGATTTTCCGGTCCAGCACGGCAGTACGCCTGCATGCATACAATCCATGTACCAACCATGTACCTAGGCGTTGGTCAGTAGCTTTTGGCGCCACATGGAGAAAGTATTCGAGTTCAGATTTCTGGGACTTAGCGTATTTTTCAAAACTATTAATTTAAATTAAACTATTAATGGGTCTCAAGCTAGGCGTTGGTCAGTAGCTTTGGCGCAACATGGAGGAAGTATTCGAGTTCAGATTTCTGGGACTTAGCGTATTTTTCAAAACTATTAATGGAAATTAAACTGTAAATGGGTCACAAGCTAGGCGTTGCTCAGTAGCTTTTGGCGCCACATGGAGAAAGTATTCGAGTTCAGATTTCTGGGACTTAGCGTATTTTTCAAAACTATTAATGGAAATTAAACTATAAATGGGTCTCAAGCTAGGCGTTGGTCAGTAGCTTTTGGCGCAACATGGAGGAAGTATTCGAGTTCAGATTTCTGGGACTTAGCGTATTTTTCAATCATATTAAACCGAATCAAACATAAAATGATGAAACCTACACGACGTTCCTAGGTTATGGACGAAAAGTGACGATTTAGTGCCGGTCAGGATAGCCGTGCACCAAAATTGTGTACCGATCAGGGAAAGTACAACACGGAGGGCGCAGCCCGAGCGTACGCGTTCATGGATGTCCATGTTGGTACAAGTTGCCGGTCAGGATAGCCGTGCACCAAAATTGTGTACCGATCAGGGAAAGTACAACACGGAGGGCGCAGCCCGAGCGTACGCGTTCATGGATGTCCATGTTGGTACAAGTTGCCGGTCAGGATAGCCGTGCACCAAAATTGTGTACCGATCAGGGAAAGTACAACACGGAGGGCGCAGCCCGAGCGTACGCGTTCATGGATGTCCATGTTGGTACAAGTTGCCGGTCAGGATAGCCGTGCACCAAAATTGTGTACCGATCAGGGAAAGTACACTATGTTCCTATGACTTGGGTGACAAGTGTTGATAAAGTGCCGGATAGGATAGACGGTGGCTTATCGTACACATCACAAACAAAAACCCCTTAGTGAGCAGTAGCAAGTGTCGATGGAACAAAGCGAAGGCAATACAAACTGATCAAGTACAATAAAGAACGCTACGTACTAGGACTTCTGTCCAAGAATGGTGTCCGCGACGGGAGGGCAATGGTCGAGCAAGCAGGTTTCCCTAGTAAACCTTGTATGGTAAACATACCCAAGCGTGTCCGTATGCACGCAACGATAGTCACGAACGGGCACATACCTAGGGAAAGTACTCTACGTACTAGGACTTCTGTCCAAGAATGGTGTCCGCGACGGGAGGGCAATGGTCGAGCAAGCAGGTTTCCCTAGTAAACCTTGTATGGTAAACATACCCAAGCGTGTCCGTATGCACGCAACGATAGTCACGAACGGGCACATACCTAGGGAAAGTACTCTACGTACTAGGACTTCTGTCCAAGAATGGTGTCCGCGACGGGAGGGCAATGGTCGAGCAAGCAGGTTTCCCTAGTAAACCTTGTATGGTAAACATACCCAAGCGTGTCCGTATGCACGCAACGATAGTCACGAACGGGCACATACCTAGGGAAAGTACTCTACGTACTAGGACTTCTGTCCAAGAATGGTGTCCGCGACGGGAGGGCAATGGTCGAGCAAGCAGGTTTCCCTAGTAAACCTTGTATGGTAAACATACCCAAGCGTGTCCGTATGCACGCAACGATAGTCACGAACGGGCACATACCTAGGGAAAGTACTCTACGTACTAGGACTTCTGTCCAAGAATGGTGTCCGCGACGGGAGGGCAATGGTCGAGCAAGCAGGTTTCCCTAGTAAACCTTGTATGGTAAACATACCCAAGCGTGTCCGTATGCACGCAACGATAGTCACGAACGGGCACATACCTAGGGAAAGTACTCTACGTACTAGGACTTCTGTCCAAGAATGGTGTCCGCGACGGGAGGGCAATGGTCGAGCAAGCAGGTTTCCCTAGTAAACCTTGTATGGTAAACATACCCAAGCGTGTCCGTATGCACGCAACGATAGTCACGAACGGGCACATACCTAGGGAAAGTACTCTACGTACTAGGACTTCTGTCCAAGAATGGTGTCCGCGACGGGAGGGCAATGGTCGAGCAAGCAGGTTTCCCTAGTAAACCTTGTATGGTAAACATACCCAAGCGTGTCCGTATGCACGCAACGATAGTCACGAACGGGCACATACCTAGGGAAAGTACTCTACGTACTAGGACTTCTGTCCAAGAATGGTGTCCGCGACGGGAGGGCAATGGTCGAGCAAGCAGGTTTCCCTAGTAAACCTTGTATGGTAAACATACCCAAGCGTGTCCGTATGCACGCAACGATAGTCACGAACGGGCACATACCTAGGGAAAGTACTCTACGTACTAGGACTTCTGTCCAAGAATGGTGTCCGCGACGGGAGGGCAATGGTCGAGCAAGCAGGTTTCCCTAGTAAACCTTGTATGGTAAACATACCCAAGCGTGTCCGTATGCACGCAACGATAGTCACGAACGGGCACATACCTAGGGAAAGTACTCTACGTACTAGGACTTCTGTCCAAGAATGGTGTCCGCGACGGGAGGGCAATGGTCGAGCAAGCAGGTTTCCCTAGTAAACCTTGTATGGTAAACATACCCAAGCGTGTCCGTATGCACGCAACGATAGTCACGAACGGGCACATACCTAGGGAAAGTACTCTACGTACTAGGACTTCTGTCCAAGAATGGTGTCCGCGACGGGAGGGCAATGGTCGAGCAAGCAGGTTTCCCTAGTAAACCTTGTATGGTAAACATACCCAAGCGTGTCCGTATGCACGCAACGATAGTCACGAACGGGCACATACCTAGGGAAAGTACTCTACGTACTAGGACTTCTGTCCAAGAATGGTGTCCGCGACGGGAGGGCAATGGTCGAGCAAGCAGGTTTCCCTAGTAAACCTTGTATGGTAAACATACCCAAGCGTGTCCGTATGCACGCAACGATAGTCACGAACGGGCACATACCTAGGGAAAGTACTCTACGTACTAGGACTTCTGTCCAAGAATGGTGTCCGCGACGGGAGGGCAATGGTCGAGCAAGCAGGTTTCCCTAGTAAACCTTGTATGGTAAACATACCCAAGCGTGTCCGTATGCACGCAACGATAGTCACGAACGGGCACATACCTAGGGAAAGTACTCTACGTACTAGGACTTCTGTCCAAGAATGGTGTCCGCGACGGGAGGGCAATGGTCGAGCAAGCAGGTTTCCCTAGTAAACCTTGTATGGTAAACATACCCAAGCGTGTCCGTATGCACGCAACGATAGTCACGAACGGGCACATACCTAGGGAAAGTACTCTACGTACTAGGACTTCTGTCCAAGAATGGTGTCCGCGACGGGAGGGCAATGGTCGAGCAAGCAGGTTTCCCTAGTAAACCTTGTATGGTAAACATACCCAAGCGTGTCCGTATGCACGCAACGATAGTCACGAACGGGCACATACCTAGGGAAAGTACTCTACGTACTAGGACTTCTGTCCAAGAATGGTGTCCGCGACGGGAGGGCAATGGTCGAGCAAGCAGGTTTCCCTAGTAAACCTTGTATGGTAAACATACCCAAGCGTGTCCGTATGCACGCAACGATAGTCACGAACGGGCACATACCTAGGGAAAGTACTCTACGTACTAGGACTTCTGTCCAAGAATGGTGTCCGCGACGGGAGGGCAATGGTCGAGCAAGCAGGTTTCCCTAGTAAACCTTGTATGGTAAACATACCCAAGCGTGTCCGTATGCACGCAACGATAGTCACGAACGGGCACATACCTAGGGAAAGTACTCTACGTACTAGGACTTCTGTCCAAGAATGGTGTCCGCGACGGGAGGGCAATGGTCGAGCAAGCAGGTTTCCCTAGTAAACCTTGTATGGTAAACATACCCAAGCGTGTCCGTATGCACGCAACGATAGTCACGAACGGGCACATACCTAGGGAAAGTACTCTACGTACTAGGACTTCTGTCCAAGAATGGTGTCCGCGACGGGAGGGCAATGGTCGAGCAAGCAGGTTTCCCTAGTAAACCTTGTATGGTAAACATACCCAAGCGTGTCCGTATGCACGCAACGATAGTCACGAACGGGCACATACCTAGGGAAAGTACTCTACGTACTAGGACTTCTGTCCAAGAATGGTGTCCGCGACGGGAGGGCAATGGTCGAGCAAGCAGGTTTCCCTAGTAAACCTTGTATGGTAAACATACCCAAGCGTGTCCGTATGCACGCAACGATAGTCACGAACGGGCACATACCTAGGGAAAGTACTCTACGTACTAGGACTTCTGTCCAAGAATGGTGTCCGCGACGGGAGGGCAATGGTCGAGCAAGCAGGTTTCCCTAGTAAACCTTGTATGGTAAACATACCCAAGCGTGTCCGTATGCACGCAACGATAGTCACGAACGGGCACATACCTAGGGAAAGTACTCTACGTACTAGGACTTCTGTCCAAGAATGGTGTCCGCGACGGGAGGGCAATGGTCGAGCAAGCAGGTTTCCCTAGTAAACCTTGTATGGTAAACATACCCAAGCGTGTCCGTATGCACGCAACGATAGTCACGAACGGGCACATACCTAGGGAAAGTACTCTACGTACTAGGACTTCTGTCCAAGAATGGTGTCCGCGACGGGAGGGCAATGGTCGAGCAAGCAGGTTTCCCTAGTAAACCTTGTATGGTAAACATACCCAAGCGTGTCCGTATGCACGCAACGATAGTCACGAACGGGCACATACCTAGGGAAAGTACTCTACGTACTAGGACTTCTGTCCAAGAATGGTGTCCGCGACGGGAGGGCAATGGTCGAGCAAGCAGGTTTCCCTAGTAAACCTTGTATGGTAAACATACCCAAGCGTGTCCGTATGCACGCAACGATAGTCACGAACGGGCACATACCTAGGGAAAGTACTCTACGTACTAGGACTTCTGTCCAAGAATGGTGTCCGCGACGGGAGGGCAATGGTCGAGCAAGCAGGTTTCCCTAGTAAACCTTGTATGGTAAACATACCCAAGCGTGTCCGTATGCACGCAACGATAGTCACGAACGGGCACATACCTAGGGAAAGTACTCTACGTACTAGGACTTCTGTCCAAGAATGGTGTCCGCGACGGGAGGGCAATGGTCGAGCAAGCAGGTTTCCCTAGTAAACCTTGTATGGTAAACATACCCAAGCGTGTCCGTATGCACGCAACGATAGTCACGAACGGGCACATACCTAGGGAAAGTACTCTACGTACTAGGACTTCTGTCCAAGAATGGTGTCCGCGACGGGAGGGCAATGGTCGAGCAAGCAGGTTTCCCTAGTAAACCTTGTATGGTAAACATACCCAAGCGTGTCCGTATGCACGCAACGATAGTCACGAACGGGCACATACCTAGGGAAAGTACTCTACGTACTAGGACTTCTGTCCAAGAATGGTGTCCGCGACGGGAGGGCAATGGTCGAGCAAGCAGGTTTCCCTAGTAAACCTTGTATGGTAAACATACCCAAGCGTGTCCGTATGCACGCAACGATAGTCACGAACGGGCACATACCTAGGGAAAGTACTCTACGTACTAGGACTTCTGTCCAAGAATGGTGTCCGCGACGGGAGGGCAATGGTCGAGCAAGCAGGTTTCCCTAGTAAACCTTGTATGGTAAACATACCCAAGCGTGTCCGTATGCACGCAACGATAGTCACGAACGGGCACATACCTAGGGAAAGTACTCTACGTACTAGGACTTCTGTCCAAGAATGGTGTCCGCGACGGGAGGGCAATGGTCGAGCAAGCAGGTTTCCCTAGTAAACCTTGTATGGTAAACATACCCAAGCGTGTCCGTATGCACGCAACGATAGTCACGAACGGGCACATACCTAGGGAAAGTACTCTACGTACTAGGACTTCTGTCCAAGAATGGTGTCCGCGACGGGAGGGCAATGGTCGAGCAAGCAGGTTTCCCTAGTAAACCTTGTATGGTAAACATACCCAAGCGTGTCCGTATGCACGCAACGATAGTCACGAACGGGCACATACCTAGGGAAAGTACTCTACGTACTAGGACTTCTGTCCAAGAATGGTGTCCGCGACGGGAGGGCAATGGTCGAGCAAGCAGGTTTCCCTAGTAAACCTTGTATGGTAAACATACCAAGCGTGTCCGTATGCACGCAACGATAGTCACGAACGGGCACATACCTAGGGAAAGTACTCTACGTACTAGGACTTCTGTCCAAGAATGGTGTCCGCGACGGGAGGGCAATGGTCGAGCAAGCAGGTTTCCCTAGTAAACCTTGTATGGTAAACATACCCAAGCGTGTCCGTATGCACGCAACGATAGTCACGAACGGGCACATACCTAGGGAAAGTACTCTACGTACTAGGACTTCTGTCCAAGAATGGTGTCCGCGACGGGAGGGCAATGGTCGAGCAAGCAGGTTTCCCTAGTAAACCTTGTATGGTAAACATACCCAAGCGTGTCCGTATGCACGCAACGATAGTCACGAACGGGCACATACCTAGGGAAAGTACTCTACGTACTAGGACTTCTGTCCAAGAATGGTGTCCGCGACGGGAGGGCAATGGTCGAGCAAGCAGGTTTCCCTAGTAAACCTTGTATGGTAAACATACCCAAGCGTGTCCGTATGCACGCAACGATAGTCACGAACGGGCACATACCTAGGGAAAGTACTCTACGTACTAGGACTTCTGTCCAAGAATGGTGTCCGCGACGGGAGGGCAATGGTCGAGCAAGCAGGTTTCCCTAGTAAACCTTGTATGGTAAACATACCCAAGCGTGTCCGTATGCACGCAACGATAGTCACGAACGGGCACATACCTAGGGAAAGTACTCTACGTACTAGGACTTCTGTCCAAGAATGGTGTCCGCGACGGGAGGGCAATGGTCGAGCAAGCAGGTTTCCCTAGTAAACCTTGTATGGTAAACATACCCAAGCGTGTCCGTATGCACGCAACGATAGTCACGAACGGGCACATACCTAGGGAAAGTACTCTACGTACTAGGACTTCTGTCCAAGAATGGTGTCCGCGACGGGAGGGCAATGGTCGAGCAAGCAGGTTTCCCTAGTAAACCTTGTATGGTAAACATACCCAAGCGTGTCCGTATGCACGCAACGATAGTCACGAACGGGCACATACCTAGGGAAAGTACTCTACGTACTAGGACTTCTGTCCAAGAATGGTGTCCGCGACGGGAGGGCAATGGTCGAGCAAGCAGGTTTCCCTAGTAAACCTTGTATGGTAAACATACCCAAGCGTGTCCGTATGCACGCAACGATAGTCACGAACGGGCACATACCTAGGGAAAGTACTCTACGTACTAGGACTTCTGTCCAAGAATGGTGTCCGCGACGGGAGGGCAATGGTCGAGCAAGCAGGTTTCCCTAGTAAACCTTGTATGGTAAACATACCCAAGCGTGTCCGTATGCACGCAACGATAGTCACGAACGGGCACATACCTAGGGAAAGTACTCTACGTACTAGGACTTCTGTCCAAGAATGGTGTCCGCGACGGGAGGGCAATGGTCGAGCAAGCAGGTTTCCCTAGTAAACCTTGTATGGTAAACATACCCAAGCGTGTCCGTATGCACGCAACGATAGTCACGAACGGGCACATACCTAGGGAAAGTACTCTACGTACTAGGACTTCTGTCCAAGAATGGTGTCCGCGACGGGAGGGCAATGGTCGAGCAAGCAGGTTTCCCTAGTAAACCTTGTATGGTAAACATACCCAAGCGTGTCCGTATGCACGCAACGATAGTCACGAACGGGCACATACCTAGGGAAAGTACTCTACGTACTAGGACTTCTGTCCAAGAATGGTGTCCGCGACGGGAGGGCAATGGTCGAGCAAGCAGGTTTCCCTAGTAAACCTTGTATGGTAAACATACCCAAGCGTGTCCGTATGCACGCAACGATAGTCACGAACGGGCACATACCTAGGGAAAGTACTCTACGTACTAGGACTTCTGTCCAAGAATGGTGTCCGCGACGGGAGGGCAATGGTCGAGCAAGCAGGTTTCCCTAGTAAACCTTGTATGGTAAACATACCCAAGCGTGTCCGTATGCACGCAACGATAGTCACGAACGGGCACATACCTAGGGAAAGTACTCTACGTACTAGGACTTCTGTCCAAGAATGGTGTCCGCGACGGGAGGGCAATGGTCGAGCAAGCAGGTTTCCCTAGTAAACCTTGTATGGTAAACATACCCAAGCGTGTCCGTATGCACGCAACGATAGTCACGAACGGGCACATACCTAGGGAAAGTACTCTACGTACTAGGACTTCTGTCCAAGAATGGTGTCCGCGACGGGAGGGCAATGGTCGAGCAAGCAGGTTTCCCTAGTAAACCTTGTATGGTAAACATACCCAAGCGTGTCCGTATGCACGCAACGATAGTCACGAACGGGCACATACCTAGGGAAAGTACTCTACGTACTAGGACTTCTGTCCAAGAATGGTGTCCGCGACGGGAGGGCAATGGTCGAGCAAGCAGGTTTCCCTAGTAAACCTTGTATGGTAAACATACCCAAGCGTGTCCGTATGCACGCAACGATAGTCACGAACGGGCACATACCTAGGGAAAGTACTCTACGTACTAGGACTTCTGTCCAAGAATGGTGTCCGCGACGGGAGGGCAATGGTCGAGCAAGCAGGTTTCCCTAGTAAACCTTGTATGGTAAACATACCCAAGCGTGTCCGTATGCACGCAACGATAGTCACGAACGGGCACATACCTAGGGAAAGTACTCTACGTACTAGGACTTCTGTCCAAGAATGGTGTCCGCGACGGGAGGGCAATGGTCGAGCAAGCAGGTTTCCCTAGTAAACCTTGTATGGTAAACATACCCAAGCGTGTCCGTATGCACGCAACGATAGTCACGAACGGGCACATACCTAGGGAAAGTACTCTACGTACTAGGACTTCTGTCCAAGAATGGTGTCCGCGACGGGAGGGCAATGGTCGAGCAAGCAGGTTTCCCTAGTAAACCTTGTATGGTAAACATACCCAAGCGTGTCCGTATGCACGCAACGATAGTCACGAACGGGCACATACCTAGGGAAAGTACTCTACGTACTAGGACTTCTGTCCAAGAATGGTGTCCGCGACGGGAGGGCAATGGTCGAGCAAGCAGGTTTCCCTAGTAAACCTTGTATGGTAAACATACCCAAGCGTGTCCGTATGCACGCAACGATAGTCACGAACGGGCACATACCTAGGGAAAGTACTCTACGTACTAGGACTTCTGTCCAAGAATGGTGTCCGCGACGGGAGGGCAATGGTCGAGCAAGCAGGTTTCCCTAGTAAACCTTGTATGGTAAACATACCCAAGCGTGTCCGTATGCACGCAACGATAGTCACGAACGGGCACATACCTAGGGAAAGTACTCTACGTACTAGGACTTCTGTCCAAGAATGGTGTCCGCGACGGGAGGGCAATGGTCGAGCAAGCAGGTTTCCCTAGTAAACCTTGTATGGTAAACATACCCAAGCGTGTCCGTATGCACGCAACGATAGTCACGAACGGGCACATACCTAGGGAAAGTACTCTACGTACTAGGACTTCTGTCCAAGAATGGTGTCCGCGACGGGAGGGCAATGGTCGAGCAAGCAGGTTTCCCTAGTAAACCTTGTATGGTAAACATACCCAAGCGTGTCCGTATGCACGCAACGATAGTCACGAACGGGCACATACCTAGGGAAAGTACTCTACGTACTAGGACTTCTGTCCAAGAATGGTGTCCGCGACGGGAGGGCAATGGTCGAGCAAGCAGGTTTCCCTAGTAAACCTTGTATGGTAAACATACCCAAGCGTGTCCGTATGCACGCAACGATAGTCACGAACGGGCACATACCTAGGGAAAGTACTCTACGTACTAGGACTTCTGTCCAAGAATGGTGTCCGCGACGGGAGGGCAATGGTCGAGCAAGCAGGTTTCCCTAGTAAACCTTGTATGGTAAACATACCCAAGCGTGTCCGTATGCACGCAACGATAGTCACGAACGGGCACATACCTAGGGAAAGTACTCTACGTACTAGGACTTCTGTCCAAGAATGGTGTCCGCGACGGGAGGGCAATGGTCGAGCAAGCAGGTTTCCCTAGTAAACCTTGTATGGTAAACATACCCAAGCGTGTCCGTATGCACGCAACGATAGTCACGAACGGGCACATACCTAGGGAAAGTACTCTACGTACTAGGACTTCTGTCCAAGAATGGTGTCCGCGACGGGAGGGCAATGGTCGAGCAAGCAGGTTTCCCTAGTAAACCTTGTATGGTAAACATACCCAAGCGTGTCCGTATGCACGCAACGATAGTCACGAACGGGCACATACCTAGGGAAAGTACTCTACGTACTAGGACTTCTGTCCAAGAATGGTGTCCGCGACGGGAGGGCAATGGTCGAGCAAGCAGGTTTCCCTAGTAAACCTTGTATGGTAAACATACCAAGCGTGTCCGTATGCACGCAACGATAGTCACGAACGGGCACATACCTAGGGAAAGTACTCTACGTACTAGGACTTCTGTCCAAGAATGGTGTCCGCGACGGGAGGGCAATGGTCGAGCAAGCAGGTTTCCCTAGTAAACCTTGTATGGTAACATACCCAAGCGTGTCCGTATGCACGCAACGATAGTCACGAACGGGCACATACCTAGGGAAAGTACTCTACGTACTAGGACTTCTGTCCAAGAATGGTGTCCGCGACGGTCGGGGAAGCAGGTTGCTATCATGGCAAACAAGTTAAATAGCTACCTTTTTTTTTTTTTTTTTTTTTTTTTTTTTTTTTTTTTTTTTTTTTTTTTTTTTTTTTTTTGTTAACGAAGAGTGAGCGATTCCATCCCCCTCTCCGACCTACCCAACCCGGCCGGTACGCTGTGGTGCGTATTACTTCATGCGGAGTCGTGTGTGCGTTGCACCCTGGCTCACGACGCATCTTCTGCGGCGATCTGGTCTGCTGATGCTGCTTATTACGCTGCTTTTCCGTGGTGCGACGCGGTCCCTGTGATCCTATCGCCCACACTTCGGGTGGGCAACGGGGGGTCTGCATCGTTTGATCACCACTCCAAGCACGTAAGGCAGTCTCCTGAATGAAATTTGGATAGAGGAAACAAGAAAACAGAAAGAGATAGAAACAGCTGAAATAGAAGAGAGAAGAGAAAAAGAAAGCTGGAAAGAAACGAAAGGAAAGAAGAAAGATGAGTAACTTTCCAGCTTACGGTGGCCCTTGTGGCACGGGTTGTTGCCGTGCCGCAGGGCCTGAAGACCCCATTTGCGTCCTCGCCCGCCGTCTGGCCCGCCTGCGTCGCCTTGCCGTGGTGGACGCTCGACATCCCATCTCGCTTGGAGAGTGGAGAAGATGTCCTGGCGGCGGCGCGGACGGCCTCCCACGTATCGCTGCGGGCGCACATTTCCGAGACAATGTATCCATGTTACTCGGGAATGGCACCGTGCTGCATCTCGTTCCGGATCCGATCGA
>NW_024428718.1:0-18254 GCF_017562075.2 Anopheles merus | reverse complement strand
CATCGCGCCAAGAGAAGAAAGTTCAGTGAATTTTTAATACAGTTTATGAAATTAAGTGAATTAAGAACCTGATGTTTCAACTTTAAATTCGCGAAAGAAAGAGCTTTGTTGCTGGACCAACAATTTAAAAATTCACTACTTTCCGTTTCACGAGTCCTGGTAAGACGCAACCCGCACGCCTTAGCGAAACCGCAATATCAGTGACGTGAAGCAAGAAGGAAACCTCACGGCTTGGAAAATGGAGGATAGCAGTGTGGTGTGTGCAATGGTGCAAGTACGGAAAATGCAGTGGAGTGCGATCGATGCGAAGGAATGTTTCATCTGCGTGCGTGAACGAAGATGAAACCGTGTACAGTAGGGATTGGACATTCCATCTGTGCACTCCTGAAACCCCGCCCCCGCTTCATCTACCCTTCATCGTGCGACGCCCGTAGTAGCGACCCAACCAGCCCGTTAGCAGTGGATATCGAACATAGTGAATCTGGAACCATCCCACCAGAGCAAGATCGACGGAAGTGATCACGCCCGTATCGAATCCTCCGAATGATCCATCAAAAGCAAGACCCACTCAAACTGCTGATTGTCCATTGGACAATCTTAGCAAACCTTCCAACGTTTCTTGAAGAAGCACGCGAGCCACGCAGGCAAGAGCCTGACGTGATACAACGTCTCGAATCCGTGCTAAACCTTTTGTTCAACGGATGTCAAGAACAAGCCGCAGGATCACGCCGGGACAATCTAGGTCGGCGTACGCGTTTTTGTTCGAGTGATACAACCTTGAACATTAATCAGAGTCAGATACTAGCTAGACATTCCGTCAACGCCCATCTACCGACGTTCGCGCGTACCCAGAGGAGTGTCCTTTCGAAAACGCGTTTTATAGACACGGAACTATGTTGTTTCTCTGACGGAGAAAATATTATAAGGCTGCAACAGCATTAAAGGAGAAGCGTTTAAAACAGTCCAGGAACTCAGGAAGCAGCTAACCTCAAAGAATGTCATGCAAGAGCTCAAATCATCGTTCGTACGTCCAAAGTAGTTGTGAAAACGTTGTTGAGCCAGATTCGACGACAGTACCCCCGAGACAGAAAAGTTGGAGACGCTTGTGCAGTTCGCCGTATCCGTGTACGAAATGTGTGCTGCTGTGAGAAACAACGGGGTCGAGGAGCGTTATGATGGACCCGTGTTGGATGAGCTCGTTGGTCGTCTCCCTCCGAGATTAGCTGATTGTGTGGGCATACACAGTCTACTTGTCAAAGGTCAACCTGCTGCATTCGGAAAGTGGATGCAAACCATTAAGCATGCAGCAAGCGGTAACGAGCCCTGCAAATCTTATCGAACCACGATGCAGTAAGTATTTGCACATGCATACTACTAATCCCTCCTCGCAGAATCCACAGAAGCCGTTTGTGCATGCGGATAACGGCTGCGCTCGCTTATACGAATGTTGACGGATACTGGCAGAAAAGCGTAGCAGATCGCTGGACATCATTAGCGGAACTACTTGTGTAAATGTTGTTTGAAAAAACATCGTGCTCCCTGTAAAGAGACGAGAGTATGCGCAAAGACGGATGTACTGTAAAACACCACCCGTCACTACACAATTCGGCAGGTAGGGAAGACCGAACAAATTTCTCTCACTCTACAGCCACCGACGAGAACATACTATTGCGATACGTGCCAGTTGAGCTGCAGGCTGTAGGAAAGACGATCAGAACAGTTGCTTTTCTCGACGAAGGAGCGTCAGTATCGCTAATCGAACATTCGCTAGTTGACGAGCTGGAACTTGAAGGGACAACCGACCTCTTGTTTGAATGGACTGGAGGACAACATCGCACTGAACGAGATTCAAAACAGGTGAGCGTAAATATAGTAGGAATATCCAGTGGTGCTCAGACCTTTGAAGCCTCTAATTTACGAACGGTGAAAAGTCTTGGGTTGCCCTCGCAACGCGTTTAAATGGATCGTTTACGAACAAAATATCACATTTAGCATCCATTCCATTAGCACCATATGCTTCTGTACCTCCACGCATTCTCATAGAATGAATAACTATCATCTCACTGTTCCATTAAAGACGATAGAGGAAAACATAACCCGTCGCAACAAAGACGAGGCTAGGATGGGTAGTTTCGGGTTTGCGATTCGTCGTCAACTTCTAACAACAGCAACATTTTTGGCATTTCATCGAGCACTATTTGTGATTGTGCAGAAATATAAACCAAAATTGATCAAGCTCTAAAGGTAGTTTTGCGCTCGAAGAAACCCACATGTAAAGGCGGCATAACACTCTTTCAAATGATGAGGAACGGGCGAGTGTATTGCTGCGTAAACACACCTCACTACAAGGTGAGAGGTATGTCACTGGATTGTTGTTGCGCTATGATGACGTAAAACTGCCAAACAATCGAGCAATGGCTCTCAAACGCTTGGATGTTTAGAACGCCGCATGGCAAAAGATGAGCACCTTCGAAAATGATGGACCGAGTGCTGAAGACCATGTTGAAAAGGGATATATTAGAAAATTATCAAATGAAGAGCTAAGTTTAAGCATCCTAGAAAGTGGTATCTACCAATCTTTCCTGTATTTAACCCCAATAAACCAAATAAGGTTAGAGTATTATGGGATGCAGCTGCAACAGTGATGGAATTTCGCTTAATTCCATGTTATTGACTGGCCAGACCTTCTTTCACCACTGCCGACTGTCCTAAGTCGGTTTAGAGAATATCGTGTTGCTATTGCCGCTGACTTCAAGAAAGTACCATCCGGTTATGATTAGAAGAGGATCTGATTAGCCAAAGATTCCTATGGCGAACGGACCGTCGCAAGTTAGCCCGATGAATATGTGATGC
This sequence comes from Anopheles merus, assembly GCF_017562075.2. Lineage (NCBI taxonomy): Eukaryota > Metazoa > Arthropoda > Insecta > Diptera > Culicidae > Anopheles > Anopheles merus. Next base: position 15,401 of record NW_024428718.1, on the reverse strand, counting down.
TGAGGATGACCTTTGGGTCAGCCTGTTCACCAACTTCCGCCCAATTTGTAAAGAATGTAACCGCGGACCGTTTCGCGGCCCGCTATCCTCTAGCCGTCGAATGTATTAAGCGTCATCACTACTCGTCGATATGCTTGCCAGTATAGAGAGTGTGACCGAGGCCGAAGCTAGCACAAGATGTGAAATTTATTCACTCACAAGGAGGATTCAAGCTTCACAATTGGATGTCGAATTATGGCCAAGTATTAGATGGCGTTGGTAGTAGCAACAGCCGGGAGAAGGCTATGAACCTCGATCCAACAGCTTGTACCCAGAAGGTCTTGGGAATGTGGTTGAACGCAAACGAAGATACGTTCCAATTCAAAGTGCCGTTAAAGGATGTAGATGTTCTACAAGGGATCGTGATACCAACCAAACGGCAAGTACTGAGCACGCTTATGACAATCTACGATCCGTTAGGCTTGATAGCAGGCTTTTTACTGTTCCTCAAAGTCTTATTGCAAGAAGTTTGGCGTTCTGGAATTGGGTGGGACGATCAAATACCCCTTCTCTGCAAGACAAATGGAAGGAGTGGTTACTTGCATACCCCATCTGCAATCTATCAAGATTCCGCGATGTTACCGCACGTCCATCAGCTTAGAGAACTGCACGACACAGCTCATATTTTTGTAGACGCCGGAGAGACGGTTTCGCAGCCGTGGCGTACTTCCGATTCGAATCCGAAGATCAACGGGAAGTTGTGTTGATCGGCGCAAAAACTCGAGTAGCTCCGTTAAAATATACATCGATTCCCCGATTAGAGCTGCAAGCTGCAGTATTGGGAGTTAGACTGATGACAGGTATTCATCAATCACACCGGATAAAGATCCATAGACGCTTCTTGTGGACCGATTCAAAGACGTTTTGTGTTGGCTCAACTCGGATCATCGAAATTATAGCGTCTACGTAGCTCATCGAGTAGGCGAAATATTAGAAAACTCGTCAGTAAGGAATGGCAGTGGGTGCCGACTAAAAACAACGTAGCCGACGAAGGTACAAAATGGTCCAACCTTAACCGACACTGCACGACCGGAATGTGTTTTAAAGGACCAGCGTTCCTACAGCAACCGGAAAACGAGTGGCAAGTGCAAAGCTTCAGACCTTCAACTAGGAAAGAGTTACGCCAGACGGTTTCATATCATCGTGAATTATCCCCAGTAATTATCTTTGACAGATTTTCTGATTGGAAACGCCTGCATCGAGCCATCGCCTACATGTGGAGGTACATCAATAATTCTCGTCTGCCAAAAATGTCTCGATATTTTGGACCCCTTTCGCATCTCGAGCTACAACAAGCTGACCAATCGATCATCAAGGAAGCGCAACGATTAGAGTTTCCAGAAGAATATCAGCTACTTCTGCATGACAAATCAGGTACAAAGGGATCTAAAATGATTAACAAGAAAAGTTCTCTTTATAGACGTAGTGCATACATGGACGACGACGGTATCTTACGAGTACGAGGAAGAATCGATGCTGTCGTTACGCAAGCCATGACATGAAGAGGCCAATTTTCTTCCCAAAAAAATCCTGGCTCACCGATCTGATTGTAACGAGTACCACTGGAAATATAAACATCAAAATCATCAAACCGTAATGAAGAGTGCAGCAAAAGTTCGATATTCCTGGCCTACGAAGCGCGTGCCACAGAGTGCGAAACAATTGCTTTAGATGTAGCCTTCGTAAAGCTTACCCTAAACCTCCAGTGATGAATGAGTTGCCGTTAGCTCGAGTGTCGCCGTACGCCAGACCGTTCTCCTACACAGGATAGATTACTTCGGACCTTTTTTGTCGCTGTTGGACGGAGACAGGAAAAGCGCTGGGTGTGCTGTTCACGTGTCTAACAATACGGGCCATACACATAGAGGTGGCTCACAGTTTGAACACCAGCGCTTGCATCATCGCTATTCGCAATTTTATCGCACGTAGAGGGACTCCGATTGAAATCAGAACTGATCGTGGGACTAATTTCGTTGGCGCTGATCGTGAGTTGAAAGATGCGGCGAAGCAGATAAACAACCGAGGAGCTGATAGATGAAATGTACCTCCCGATACGACGTGGATATTCAACCCCCGGAGCACCACATTTCGGTGTGCATGGGAGAGATTAATCCAATCAGTTAAACGCACCCTCTCCGGCATGCAATTTACCAAAACACCGACAGATACCGTTTTTCGCCATTGGTTAATTGAAGTAGAAAAATTATCAACTCTCGCCCACTAACACATGTATCGGTTGATAGTGAGAAGAAGCCGTGTTAACGCCAAACCATTCTCTTGGGTTCATCTTCTGGAATAAACCATTAACATCTCTTGATGATTCTTCCGCAGCCCTCAGGAACAACTGGAAGATGTCACAACTGTACGCAGATCAATTTGGAAAAAATGGTTAGCTTCTTATCTGCCTACGCTCACCCGTCGCAGCAAATGGTTTGAGACCCCGCGCCATTGCAATTAGGAGACCTCGTGCTGATTGTCGATGACGCCCTACCAAGAGGATGCTGGCCTAAGGGAAGAATCGTACAGCTCGTACCTTCGAAGGACGGAACAACTCGGCGTGTGCACGTACAGCTTGCGAACAAAAAGATTATAGAGAGACCGGTAGTAAAAATCGCTGTAATAAACGTAGAACCGCACGAAAGAGTTTAACGCAGTCAAACCCGGGGCCAGTGTTGTTTACCAACAGCGGTTCTAGTTTGACAGATGCGTTGGTGGTGAAGTGAGAGAGAGGGACAGGTAGCACAGGCGAAACAACACGGGCGAAATAGAAGAGTAGGAATGGTTCATCCCGAAGGAGCTTCGCGTGCAACGGATGAACCTGCGCAAATTAAGTGGAATGACCGCAATCGGTTTTGCGTGAAGTTTAAAACGGGCACGAAGACAAAATCGACCTCTTTCTACCATCGCGCCAAAGATAAAGTTCAGTGAATTTTTAATACTTTTAATGAATTAAGTGAATTAAGAAAACTGATGTTTCAACTTTAAATTCGCGAAGAAAGAGCTTTGTTGCTGGACGCACAATGGCCTTGAAATTTGATGTTGAGTTTTGTTGCCATCTATGATCGTTGTTACGGCCATGTTTCGTCCAAATGAAGCATCTTGCACTATTTCAATGGCCTTGAAATTGATGTTGATTTTTGTTGCCATCTATTATCGTTGTTACGGCCATGTTTCATCCAAATGAAGCCATCTTGCACTATTTCAATGGCCTTGAAATTGATGTTGAGTTTTGTTGCCATCTATTATCGTTGTTACGGCCATGTTTCATCCAAATGAAGCCATCTTGCACTATTTCAATGGCCTTGAAATTTGATGTTGAGTTTTGTTGCCATCTATTATCGTTGTTACGGCCATGTTTCATCCAAATGAAGCCATCTTGCACTATTTCAATGGCCTTGAAATTTGATGTTGAGTTTGTTGCCATCTATGATCGTTGTTACGGCCATGTTTCATCCAAATGAAGCCATCTTGCACTATTTCAATGGCCTTGAAATTTGATGTTGAGTTTTGTTGCCATCTATTATCGTTGTTACGGCCATGTTTCATCCAAATGAAGCCATCTTGCACTATTTCAATGGCCTTGAAATTGATGTTGAGTTTTGTTGCCATCTATTATCGTTGTTACGGCCATGTTTCATCCAAATGAAGCCATCTTGCACTATTTCAATGGCCTTGAAATTTGATGTTGAGTTTTGTTGCCATCTATTATCGTTGTTACGGCCATGTTTCATCCAATGAAGCCATCTTGCACTATTTCAATGGCCTTGAAATTGGATGTTGAGTTTTGTTGCCATCTATTTCGTTGTTACGGCCATGTTTCATCCAAATGAAGCCATCTTGCACTATTTCAATGGCCTTGAAATTTGATGTTGAGTTTTGTTGCCATCTATTATCGTTGTTACGGCCATGTTTCATCCAAATGAAGCCATCTTGCACTATTTCAATGGCCTTGAAATTTGATGTTGAGTTTTGTTGCCATCTATTATCGTTGTTACGGCCATGTTTCATCCAAATGAAGCCATCTTGCACTATTTCAATGGCCTTGAAATTGATGTTGAGTTTTGTTGCCATCTATTATCGTTGTTACGGCCATGTTTCATCCAAATGAGCCATCTTGCACTATTTCAATGGCCTTGAATTTGATGTTGAGTTTGTTGCCATCTATTATCGTTGTTACGGCCATGTTTCATCCAAATGAAGCCATCTTGCACTATTTCAATGGCCTTGAAATTTGATGTTGAGTTTTGTTGCCATCTATTATCGTTGTTACGGCCATGTTTCATCCAAATGAAGCCATCTTGCACTATTTCAATGGCCTTGAAATTTGATGTTGAGTTTTGTTGCCATCTATTATCGTTGTTACGGCCATGTTTCATCCAAATGAAGCCATCTTGCACTATTTCAATGGCCTTGAAATTTGATGTTGAGTTTTGTTGCCATCTATTATCGTTGTTACGGCCATGTTTCATCCAAATGAAGCCATCTTGCACTATTTCAATGGCCTTTGAAATTTGATGTTGAGTTTTGTTGCCATCTATTATCGTTGTTACGGCCATGTTTCATCAAAAGCCATCTTGCACTATTTCAATGGCCTTGAATTGGATGTTGAGTTGTTGCCATCTATTATCGTTGTTACGGCCATGTTTCATCCAAATGAAGCCATCTTGCACTATTTCAATGGCCTTGAAATTTGATGTTGAGTTTTGTTGCCATCTATTATCGTTGTTACGGCCATTTTCATCCAAATGAAGCCATCTTGCACTATTTCAATGGCCTTGAAATTTGATGTTGAGTTTTGTTGCCATCTATTATCGTTGTTACGGCCATGTTTCATCCAAATGAAGCCATCTTGCACTATTTCAATGGCCTTGAAATTTGATGTTGAGTTTTGTTGCCATCTATTATCGTTGTTACGGCCATGTTTCATCCAAATAAGCCATCTTGCACTATTTCAATGGCCTTGAAATTTGATGTTGAGTTTTGTTGCCATCTATTATCGTTGTTACGGCCATTTTCATCCAAATGAAGCCATCTTGCACTATTTCAATGGCCTTGAAATTTGATGTTGAGTTTTGTTGCCATCTATTATCGTTGTTACGGCCATGTTTCATCCAAATGAAGCCATCTTGCACTATTTCAATGGCCTTGAAATTTGATGTTGAGTTTTAGTGCCATCTATTATCGTTGTTACGGCCATGTTTCATCCAAATGAAGCCATCTTGCACTATTTCAATGGCCTTGAAATTTGATGTTGAGTTTTGTTGCCATCTATTATCGTTGTTACGGCCATGTTTCATCCAAATGAAGCCATCTTGCACTATTTCAATGGCCTTGAAATTTGATGTTGAGTTTTGTTGCCATCTATTATCGTGTGTACGGCCATGTTTCATCCAAATGAAGCCATCTTGCACTATTTCAATGGCCTTGAAATTGATGTTGAGTTTTGTTGCCATCTATTATCGTTGTTACGGCCATGTTCATCCAAATGAAGCCATCTTGCACTATTTCAATGGCCTTGAAATTTGATGTTGATTTTTGTTGCCATCTATTATCGTTGTTACGGCCATGTTTCATCCAAATGAAGCCATCTTGCACTATTTCAATGGCCTTGAAATTTGATGTTGAGTTTTGTTGCCATCTATTATCGTGTTTACGGCCATGTTTCATCCAAATGAAGCCATCTTGCACTATTTCAATGGCCTTGAAATTTGATGTTGAGTTTTGTTGCCATCTATTATCGTTGTTACGGCCATGTTTCATCCAAATGAAGCCATCTTGCACTATTTCAATGGCCTTGAAATTTGATGTTGAGTTTTGTTGCCATCTATTATCGTTGTTACGGCCATGTTTCATCCAAATGAAGCCGTCTTGCACTATTTCAATGGCCTTGAAATTTGATGTTGAGTTTTTGTTGCCATCTATTATCGTTGTTACGGCCATGTTTCATCCAAATGAACCATCTTGCACTATTTCAATGGCCTTGAATTTGATGTTGAGTTTTGTTGCCATCTATTATCGTTGTTACGGCCATGTTCATCCAAATGAAGCCATCTTGCACTATTTCAATGGCCTTGAAATTTGATGTTGAGTTTTGTTGCCATCTATTATCGTTGTTACGGCATGTTTCATCCAAATGAAGCCATCTTGCACTATTTCAATGGCCTTGAATTTGATGTTGATTTTTGTTGCCATCTATTATCGTTGTTACGGCCATGTTTCATCCAAATGAAGCCATCTTGCACTATTCAATGGCCTTGAAATTGATGTTGAGTTTTGTTGCCATCTATTATCGTTGTTACGGCCATGTTTCATCCAAATGAAGCCATCTTGCACTATTTCAATGGCCTTGAAATTGGATGTTGAGTTTTGTTGCCATCTATTATCGTTGTTACGGCCATGTTTCATCCAAATGAAGCATACTTGCCCTATTTCAATGGCCTTGAAATTTGATGTTGAGTTTTGTTGCCATCTGTTATCGTTTTTACGGCCATGTTTCATCCAAATGAAGCCATCTTGCACTATTTCAATGGCCTTGAATTTTGATGTTGATTTTGTTGCCATCTATTATCGTTGTTACGGCCATGTTTCATCCAAATGAAGCCATCTTGCACTATTTCAATGGCCTTGAAATTTGATGTTGAGTTTTGTTGCCATCTATTATCGTTGTTACGGCCATGTTTCATCCAAATGAAGCCATCTTGCACTATTTCAATGGCCTTGAAATTGGATGTTGAGTTTTGTTGCCATCTATTATCGTTGTTACGGCCATGTTTCATCCAAATGAGCCATCTTGCACTATTTCAATGGCCTTGAAATTTGATGTTGAGTTTTGTTGCCATCTATTATCGTTGTTACGGCCATGTTTCATCCAATGAAGCCATCTTGCACTATTTCAATGGCCTTGAAATTTGATGTTGAGTTTTGTTGCCATCTATTATCGTTGTTACGGCCATGTTTCATCCAAATGAAGCCATCTTGCACTATTTCAATGGCCTTGAAATGATGTTGAGTTTTGTTGCCATCTATTATCGTTGTTACGGCCATGTTTCATCCAAATGAAGCCATCTTGCACTATTTCAATGGCCTTGAAATTTGATGTTGAGTTTTGTTGCCATCTATTATCGTTGTTACGGCCATGTTTCATCCAAATGAAGCCATCTTGCACTATTTCAATGGCCTTGAAATTTGATGTTGAGTTTTGTTGCCATCTATTATCGTTGTTACGGCCATGTTTCATCCAAATGAAGCCATCTTGCACTATTTCAATGGCCTTGAAATTTGATGTTGAGTTTTGTTGCCATCTATTATCGTTGTTACGGCCATGTTTCATCCAAATGAAGCCATCTTGCACTATTTCAATGGCCTTGAAATTTGATGTTGAGTTTTGTTGCCATCTATTATCGTTGTTACGGCCATGTTTCATCCAAATGAAGCCATCTTGCACTATTTCAATGGCCTTGAAATTGGATGTTGAGTTTTGTTGCCATCTATTATCGTTGTTACGGCCAGTTTCATCCAAATGAAGCCATCTTGCACTATTTCAATGGCCTTGAAATTTGATGTTGAGTTTTGTTGCCATCTATTATCGTTGTTACGGCCATGTTTCATCCAAATGAAGCCATCTTGCACTATTTCAATGGCCTTGAAATTTGATGTTGAGTTTTGTTGCCATCTATTATCGTTGTTACGGCCATGTTTCATCCAATGAAGCCATCTTGCACTATTTCAATGGCCTTGAAATTTGATGTTGATTTTGTTGCCATCTATTATCGTTGTTACGGCCATGTTTCATCCAATGAAGCCATCTTGCCTATTTCAATGGCCTGAAATTTGATGTTGAGTTTTGTTGCCATCTATTATCGTTGTTACGGCCATGTTTCATCCAAATGAAGCCATCTTGCACTATTTCAATGGCCTTGAAATTTGATGTTGAGTTTTGTTGCCATCTATTATCGTTGTTACGGCCATGTTTCATCCAAATGAAGCCATCTTGCACTATTTCAATGGCCTTGAAATTGATGTTGATTTTGTTGCCATCTATTATCGTTGTTACGGCCATGTTTCATCCAAATGAAGCCATCTTGCACTATTTCAATGGCCTTGAAATTTGATGTTGAGTTTTGTTGCCATCTATTATCGTTGTTACGGCCATGTTTCATCCAAATGAAGCCATCTTGCACTATTTCAATGGCCTTGAATTTGATGTTGAGTTTTGTTGCCATCTATTATCGTTGTTACGGCCATGTTTCATCCAAATGAAGCCATCTTGCACTATTTCATGGCCTTGAAATTTGATGTTGAGTTTTTGTTGCCATCTATTATCGTTGTTACGGCCATGTTTCATCCAAATGACCATCTTGCACTATTTCAATGGCCTTGAAATTTGATGTTGAGTTTTGTTGCCATCTATTATCGTTGTTACGGCCATGTTTCATCCAAATGAAGCCATCTTGCACTATTTCAATGGCCTTGAATTTTGATGTTGAGTTTTGTTGCCATCTATTATCGTTGTTACGGCCATGTTTCATCCAAATGAAGCCATCTTGCCTATTTCAATGGCCTTGAAATTTGATGTTGAGTTTTGTTGCCATCTATTATCGTTGTTACGGCCATGTTTCATCCAAATGAAGCCATCTTGCACTATTTCAATGGCCTTGAAATTTGATGTTGAGTTTTGTTGCCATCTATTATCGTTGTTACGGCCATGTTTCATCCAAATGAAGCCATCTTGCACTATTTCAATGGCCTTGAAATTTGATGTTGAGTTTTGTTGCCATCTATTATCGTTGTTACGGCCATGTTTCATCCAAATGAAGCCATCTTGCACTATTTCAATGGCCTTGAAATTTGATGTTGAGTTTTGTTGCCATCTATTATCGTTGTTACGGCCATGTTTCATCCAAATGAAGCCATCTTGCACTATTTCAATGGCCTTGAAATTGATGTTGAGTTTTGTTGCCATCTATTATCGTTGTTACGGCCATGTTTCATCCAAATGAAGCCATCTTGCACTATTTCAATGGCCTTGAAATTTGATGTTGAGTTTTGTTGCCATCTATTATCGTTGTTACGGCCATGTTTCATCCAAATGAAGCCATCTTGCACTATTTCAATGGCCTTGAAATTGTGATGTTGAGTTTTGTTGCCATCTATTATCGTTGTTACGGCCATGTTTCATCCAAATGAAGCCATCTTGCACTATTTCAATGGCCTTGAAATTTGATGTTGAGTTTTGTTGCCATCTATATCGTTGTTACGGCCATGTTTCATCCAAATGAAGCCATCTTGCACTATTTCAATGGCCTTGAAATTTGATGTTGAGTTTTGTTGCCATCTATTATCGTTGTTACGGCCATGTTTCATCCAAATGAAGCCATCTTGCACTATTTCAATGGCCTTGAAATTGATGTTGAGTTTTGTTGCCATCTATTATCGTTGTTACGGCCATGTTTCATCCAATGAAGCCATCTTGCACTATTTCAATGGCCTTGAAATTTGATGTTGAGTTTTGTTGCCATCTATTATCGTTGTTACGGCCATGTTTCATCCAAATGAAGCCATCTTGCACTATTTCAATGGCCTTGAAATTTGATGTTGAGTTTTGTTGCCATCTATTATCGTTGTTACGGCCATGTTTCATCCAAATGAAGCCATCTTGCACTATTTCAATGGCCTTGAAATTTGATGTTGAGTTTTGTTGCCATCTATTATCGTTTTACGGCCATGTTTCATCCAAATGAAGCCATCTTGCACTATTTCAATGGCCTTGAAATTTGATGTTGAGTTTTTGTTGCCATCTATTATCGTTGTTACGGCCATGTTTCATCCAAATGAGCCATCTTGCACTATTTCATGGCCTTGAATTTGATGTTGAGTTTTGTTGCCATCTATTATCGTTGTTACGGCCATGTTTCATCCAAATGAAGCCATCTTGCACTATTTCAATGGCCTTGAAATTTGATGTTGAGTTTTGTTGCCATCTATTATCGTTGTTTACGGCCATGTTCATCCAAATGAAGCCATCTTGCACTATTTCAATGGCCTTGAAATTTGATGTTGAGTTTGTTGCCATCTATTATCGTTGTTACGGCCATGTTTCATCCAAATGAAGCCATCTTGCACTATTTCAATGGCCTTGAAATTGATGTTGAGTTTTTGTTGCCATCTATTATCGTTGTTACGGCCATGTTTCATCCAAATGAAGCCATCTTGCACTATTTCAATGGCCTTGAAATTTGATGTTGAGTTTTGTTGCCATCTATTATCGTTGTTACGGCCATGTTTCATCCAAATGAAGCCATCTTGCACTATTCAATGGCCTTGAATTTGATGTTGAGTTTTGTTGCCATCTATTATCGTTGTTACGGCCATGTTTCATCCAAATGAAGCCATCTTGCACTATTTCAATGGCCTTGAAATTTGATGTTGAGTTTTGTTGCCATCTATTATCGTTGTTACGGCCATGTTTCATCCAAATGAAGCCATCTTGCACTATTTCAATGGCCTTGAAATTTGATGTTGAGTTTTGTTGCCATCTATTATCGTTGTTACGGCCATGTTTCATCCAAATGAAGCCATCTTGCACTATTTCAATGGCCTTGAAATTTGATGTTGAGTTTTGTTGCCATCTATTATCGTTGTTACGGCCATGTTTCATCCAAATGAAGCCATCTTGCACTATTTCAATGGCTTGAAATTTGATGTTGAGTTTTGTTGCCATCTATTATCGTTGTTACGGCCATGTTTCATCCAAATGAAGCCATCTTGCACTATTTCAATGGCCTTGAATTTGATGTTGAGTTTTGTTGCCATCTATTATCGTTGTTACGGCCATGTTTCATCCAAATGAAGCCATCTTGCACTATTTCAATGGCCTTGAAATTTGATGTTGAGTTTTGTTGCCATCTATTATCGTTGTTACGGCCATGTTTCATCCAAATGAAGCCATCTTGCACTATTTCAATGGCCTTGAAATTTGATGTTGAGTTTTGTTGCCATCTATTATCGTTGTTACGGCCATGTTTCATCCAAATGAAGCCATCTTGCACTATTTCAATGGCCTTGAAATTTGATGTTGAGTTTTGTTGCCATCTATTATCGTTGTTGCGGCCATATTTCATCCAAATGAAGCCATCTTGCACTATTTCAATGGCCTTGAAATTTGATGTTGAGTTTTGTTGCCATCTATTATCGTTGTTACGGCCATGTTTCATCCAAATGAAGCCATCTTGCACTATTTCAATGGCCTTGAAATTTGATGTTGAGTTTTGTTGCCATCTATTATCGTTGTTACGGCCATGTTTCATCCAATGAAGCCATCTTGCACTATTTCAATGGCCTTGAAATTTGATGTTGAGTTTTGTTGCCATCTATTATCGTTGTTACGGCCATGTTTCATCCAAATGAAGCCATCTTGCACTATTTCATGGCCTTGAAATTGATGTGAGTTTGTTGCCATCTATTATCGTTGTTACGGCCATGTTTCATCCAAATGAAGCCATCTTGCACTATTTCAATGGCCTTGAAATTGATGTTGAGTTTTGTTGCCATCTATTATCGTTGTTACGGCCATGTTTCATCCAAATGAAGCCATCTTGCACTATTTCAATGGCCTTGAAATTTGATGTTGAGTTTTGTTGCCATCTATTATCGTTGTTACGGCCATGTTTCATCCAAATGAAGCCATCTTGCACTATTTCAATGGCCTTGAAATTGGATGTTGAGTTTTTGTTGCCATCTATTATCGTTGTTACGGCCATGTTTCATCCAAATGAAGCCATCTTGCACTATTTCAATGGCCTTGAATTTGATGTTGAGTTTTGTTGCCATCTATTATCGTTGTTACGGCCATGTTTCATCCAAATGAAGCCATCTTGCACTATTTCAATGGCCTTGAAATTTGATGTTGAGTTTTGTTGCCATCTATTATCGTTGTTACGGCCATGTTTCATCCAAATGAAGCCATCTTGCACTATTTCAATGGCCTTGAAATTTGATGTTGAGTTTTTGCATCTATTATCGTTGTTACGGCCATGTTTCATCCAAATGAAGCCATCTTGCACTATTTCAATGGCCTTGAAATTTGATGTTGAGTTTTGTTGCCATCTATTATCGTTGTTACGGCCATGTTTCATCCAAATGAAGCCATCTTGCACTATTTCAATGGCCTTGAAATTTGATTGTAGTTTTGTTGCCATCTATTATCGTTGTTACGGCCATGTTTCATCCAAATGAAGTCATCTTGCACTATTTCAATGGCCTTGAAATTGATGTTGAGTTTTGTTGCCATCTATTATCGTTGTTACGGCCATGTTTCATCCAAATGAAGCCATCTTGCACTATTTCAATGGCCTTGAATTTGATGTTGAGTTTTGTTGCCATCTATTATCGTTGTTACGGCCATGTTTCATCCAAATGAAGCCATCTTGCACTATTTCAATGGCCTTGAAATTGGATGTTGAGTTTTGTTGCCATCTATTATCGTTGTTACGGCCATGTTTCATCCAAATGAAGCCATCTTGCACTATTTCAATGGCCTGAAATTTGATGTTGAGTTTTGTTGCCATCTATTATCGTTGTTACGGCCATGTTTCATCCAATGAAGCCATCTTGCACTATTTCAATGGCCTTGAAATTTGATGTTGAGTTTTGTTGCCATCTATTATCGTTGTTACGGCCATGTTTCATCCAATGAAGCCATCTTGCACTATTTCAATGGCCTTGAAATTTGATGTTGAGTTTTGTTGCCATCTATTATCGTTGTTACGGCCATGTTTCATCCAAATGAAGCATCTTGCACTATTTCAATGGCCTTGAAATTTGATGTTGAGTTTTGTTGCCATCTATTATCGTTGTTTACGGCCATGTTTCATCCAAATGAAGCCATCTTGCACTATTTCAATGGCCTTGAAATTTGATGTTGAGTTTTGTTGCCATCTATTATCGTTGTTACGGCCATGTTTCATCCAAATGAGCCATCTTGCACTATTTCAATGGCCTTGAATTTGATGTTGAGTTTTGTTGCCATCTATTATCGTTGTTACGGCCATGTTTCATCCAAAAGAAGCCATCTTGCACTATTTCGATGCCTTGAAATTGGATGTTGAGTTTTGTTGCCATCTATTATCGTTGTTACGGCCATGTTTCATCCAAATGAAGCCATCTTGCACTATTTCAATGGCCTTGAAATTTGATGTTGAGTTTTGTTGCCATCTATTATCGTTGTTACGGCCATGTTTCATCCAAATGAAGCCATCTTGCACTATTTCAATGGCTTGAAATTGGATGTTGAGTTTTGTTGCCATCTATATCGTTGTTACGGCCATGTTTCATCCAAATGAAGCCATCTTGCACTATTTCAATGGCCTTGAAATTTGATGTTGAGTTTTGTTGCCATCTATTATCGTTGTTACGGCCATGTTTCATCCAAATGAGCCATCTTGCACTATTTCAATGGCCTTGATTTGATGTGAGTTTTGTTGCCATCTATTATCGTTGTTACGGCCATGTTTCATCCAAATGAAGCCATCTTGCACTATTTCAATGGCCTTGAAATTTGATGTTGAGTTTTGTTGCCATCTATATCGTTGTTACGGCCATGTTTCATCCAAATGAAGCCATCTTGCACTATTTCAATGGCCTTGAAATTTGATGTTGAGTTTTGTTGCCATCTATTATCGTTGTTACGGCCATGTTTCATCCAAATGAAGCCATCTTGCACTATTTCAATGGCCTTGAAATTGGATGTTGAGTTTTGTTGCCATCTATTATCGTTGTTACGGCCATGTTTCATCCAAATGAAGCCATCTTGCACTATTTCAATGGCCTTGAAATTTGATGTTGATTTTGTTGCCATCTATTATCGTTGTTACGGCCATGTTTCATCCAATGAAGCCATCTTGCACTATTTCAATGGCCTTGAAATTGATGTTGAGTTTTGTTGCCATCTATTATCGTTGTTACGGCCATGTTTCATCCAAATGAAGCCATCTTGCACTATTTCAATGGCCTTGAAATTTGATGTTGAGTTTTGTTGCCATCTATTATCGTTGTTACGGCCCTGTTTCATCCAATGAAGCCATCTTGCACTATTTCAATGGCCTTGAAATTTGATGTTGAGTTTTGTTGCCATCTATTATCGTTGTTACGGCCATGTTTCATCCAATGAAGCCATCTTGCACTATTTCAATGGCCTTGAAATTTGATGTTGAGTTTTGTTGCCATCTATCGTTGTTACGGCCATGTTTCATCCAAAAAAAAATGAAGCCTCTTGCACTATTTCAATGGCCTTGAAATTTGATGTTGAGTTTTGTTGCCATCTATTATCGTTGTTACGGCCATGTTTCATCCAAATGAAGCCATCTTGCACTATTTCAATGGCCTTGAAATTTGATGTTGATTTTGTTCCATCTATTATCGTTGTTACGGCCATGTTTCATCCAAATGAAGCCATCTTGCACTATTCAATGGCCTTGAATGAAAATTTGATGTTGAGTTTTGTTGCCATCTATTATCGTTGTTACGGCCATGTTTCATCCAAATGAAGCCTCTTGCCTATTTCAATGCCTTGAAATTTGATGTTGAGTTTTGTTGCCATCTATTATCGTTGTTACGGCCATGTTTCATCAAATGAACCATCTTGCACTATTTCAATGGCCTTGAAATTGATGTTGAGTTTTGTTGCCATCTATTATCGTTGTTACGGCCATGTTTCATCCAAATGAAGCCATCTTGCACTATTTCAATGGCCTTGAATTTGATGTTGAGTTTTGTTGCCATCTATTATCGTTGTTACGGCCATGTTTCATCCAAATGAAGCCATCTTGCACTATTTCAATGGCCTTGAAATTTGATGTTGAGTTTTGTTGCCATCTATTATCGTTGTTACGGCCATGTTTCATCCAAATGAAGCCATCTTGCCTAATTGCAATGGCCTTGAAATTGGATGTTGAGTTTTGTTGCCATCTATTATCGTTGTTACGGCCATGTTTCATCCAAATGAAGCCATCTTGCACTATTTCAATGGCCTTGAAATTTGATGTTGAGATTTTGTTGCCATCTATTATCGTGTGTTACGCCATGTTTCATCCAATGAAGCCATCTTGCACTATTTCAATGGCCTTGAAATTTGATGTTGAGTTTTGTTGCCATCTATTATCGTTGTTACGGCATGTTTCATCCAAATGAAGCCATCTTGCACTATTTCAATGGCCTTGAAATTTGATGTTGAGTTTTGTGCCATCTATTTCGTTGTTACGCCATGTTTCATCCAATGAAGCCATCTTGCACTATTTCAATGGCCTTGAAATTTGATGTTGAGTTTTGTGCCATCTATTATCGTTGTTACGGCCATGTTTCATCCA
>NW_024428717.1:5000-18259 GCF_017562075.2 Anopheles merus | reverse complement strand
AACGCTTTCAAAAAGGCCAACAGCTGATTCAGGAAAGGATTTTTACATCTGAAACAAGTTCCGAATCAGAAGAAAGTACGGTATCTGAGGAATATTCGCACATACCAATTGCAAATTTGCAGTTATCACTTGAGCACCTAAACATGGAACCTCAAGCCAAAACTACTCAAGAGAGTGGTAATGATCAGATGGCTCGTATGATACAAGCCATCGAAAACATAAGTGCAAGATTAACGCAGCAGGAGTTGCAATGGCAAAGTACAAATGGAAACCAAGGAATAGCACACCAACGAAGTGATCCTATTCCTCGTGAAGTGACAATATCAGGTGATCCGTTCCGTATCCCTGATCCCATAAAAATGTTGCCCATATTTAATGGCAATAAAAAGCAACTCGCAAGTTGGATAGACAAGCAGAAAAAAAACTCTTCGTTTATTTGAAAACCTGTGTCACCACAAAAATTTGAAATTTATGTGACAGCTGTTATAAACAAAATAGAGGGGCATGCTAAAGATGTAATTTGTACAAACGGCAACCACAAAAACGTTCAGTGAAGTGAAAGAAATTTGATAACATCTCTAGGAGATAAAAAGAGATCTTTCCACGTATAACTGCCAACTCTGGCATAACAAAATGGATGGTAACGCAAACACGCATTATCAGAAAACTAAGGAACTGGTTCACAAATAAAATCATTGGCAAAACAAAATCCTAAGTACAATCTTCATTGGGATGCCATAAACGACTTTATAGACGAATATAGTCTAGCTGCATACGTCAGTGGGCTGCAGAAACCCTATTTTGGGTATGTACAAGCTGCTGAACCCAAATCAATCGAAAATGGTATGCATTTATATGTAAATTTACATCAAATGAATCGAACAGAAATCTTACCCATATTCAATTAACTCAATCAAAACAATACTTAGGCACCTCTCATACCGCAGGGCAAGGAAATAATAAAAAACAAACAGAAAGGAAATTAACAATAGAAAAATCACACAGCCTCAGCAACAGGATTACAAACCTCGTAAACCAGTTGACACGAATCTGCCAGCCGAACCAATGGAAATAGGTTCTACCAAAAGTCGACTTACTTTAAATAAGAAACAGCTGTTTAATGCTGAAATAACAAAACCCTCCGATAACGAAGAATCTGAGTCTGAAGATGAATTAGACATAAATTTTGCTTAATTCATCCAGAAAACAAAAACATGTAAATTACTTGCCTTACATTATATCAAATATTCAAACTTATCCCACAAACATTTTGATCGATACTGGAGCAAATAAAATATAATACGGCCGGGCATTCTCCCACAAACAACAAAGGTAAAGGAAACCAAAAATAAAAACACCGCTGGATGTAAGCACGTTACGGAGAAAGGACGTATTAATTTATTCGGCGATAATTTTCCAAATCAAACCTATTATGAGTTAAAATTTCATAATTTTTTCGACGCACTCATTGGTTCAGAACTAATGGCTAAAAACCAGCAATAATAAATTTCAAAGAAGAGACATTTGAAATAGGAAACATGAAATTCAAATATGAAAAATATTTTCCCGATAAACAATTATATTCGCATAACTTAGAAATGGAAACATCCGTTAATGGCGATTGGTTCGTACCAACGTTTCAAAAAACTTGTAAAGGAGTTGTTATTGAGCCAGGTTTATATAGAGCTAATAACAATAAAACGACAGCAAAAATTTTAAGCACAGAAAAAACAATACCTGATGTCAAAGGAAAATTAAACATAATAGTAAATAATTGAAACGATTTCCCCAATCCCATACATCCAGAGCGTAGCGTTACAAATGAAGTGCTTAGCGAAATAATCCGCACAGATCATTTGTCAATACTAGAGAGGGATGAATTATTCAAAACAATACTTGCAAATAAAACAGTTTTACTTAGGGCTGGAGAGAAACTTACATCTACATCTTTAATAAAAACATAAAATCTTAACAACAGACGAAAACCCTGTTTACACAAAATCATATAGGTATCCACACGTTTTAAAACAGATGTGGAAGAGCAAATCAAGGAATTGTTCGATAACGGAATCATACAACATTCAATTAGCCCTTACTCATCGCCAGTTTGGGTCGTTCCAAAAAGATAGACGCATCAGGAAAACGTAAAGTGCGCGTTGTTATTGACTATCGTAAGATCAATGACAAAACCATTAACGATAAATTTCCCATCCCACAAATAGAAGAAATATTAGATAATTTTGGCAAATCAGCATATTTTACCACCTTAGATTTGAAATCAGGTTTTCATCAAATCGAAATGGACCCTGACCATCAAAAAAAGACAGCGTTTTCAACAGCTTTAGGGCATTTTGAATTTACGAGAATGCCATTTGGCTTGAAAAATGCCCCAGCGACATTCCAACGTGCGATGAATAATGTTTTATCAAACTATATTGGATCAATTTGCTATGTGTATCTTGATGATATAATCATAATTGGCAAAAATCTTCAAGATCACCTCAACAATGTTTCAAAATCCTTAAGAGGTTAAGTGATTTCAATCTTAAAATACAATTAGACAAATGTGAATTTCTTCGCAGAGAAACGGAATTTCTTGGACACATTATTGCCCCTGACGGAATCAAACCTGACCCAGAAAAAATAAGAAAAATTCAAGAATGGAAACTTCCATCCAATCAAAAAGAATAAAACAATTCTTAGGACTCGTAGGGTATTATAGACGTTTTATTAAAGATTACTCAAAATTAACAAAACCCCTCACTAAATTGTTACAGAAGGATGAAAAAGTAAACTTTAATGATCACGAATATCAGGAAGCCTTTAAACATTAAAAAAATATAATAGTTTCAGATCAAATCTTATCTTATCCTGACTTTGAACTTCCTTTATATTAACAACTGACGCCAGCAATTATGCCCTCGGTGCCGTTTTATCACAGTAATAGATAAAACAGAAAAACCCATAGCTTTCGCAAGCCGTACTCTAAACAAAACAGAGTCAAATTACTCCACAACAGAAAAAGAGGCACTAGCCATCATATGGGCAGTAACCAAGTTTAAGCCGTACCTGTATGGTAACAAATTCACTTTGGTTACCGATCATAAACCCTTATTTACATTAAAAACTCAAATAAGAACGCTAAATTGATACGTTGGCGATTAGACTTAGAAAATTACGACTACGACGTAATCTATAAGACAGGAAAGACAAATGTTGTGGCAGACGCACTTAGTAGAAAAGTCGAAGTTAACAACAATCAACTAGAAAATGTTGTTTCTGTTAATCAAGTATCTGTGGAAAACAATAACAGTTCATCTTCTTCCGAAACAGCACATTCAGCAAACACATCCGATGACTATTATATGCATTTTACAGAAAGAGCTATTAATAGTTACAGAAATCAAATCATTTTTAAAGTAACGGACTCCGACTCCGTTATCACGGAACAAATTTTTCCAAACTATAAGCGAACAACTATTTGCTCCACTTCGTTTGATAATAGAAAAGTTACAACATTTTTGAAAGATCATTCGAATGGAAAGCAAAATACTGTGTTAGCTCCGGAATGCTTACTTAATTTAATTCAAGAAGTTTACAGAGAATGCTTCTGCAACACAAATTGCCATTTCATTATTACACAAAATATGGTTGAAGACGTTACTTCCGAAACAATGCAAGACATCATCATAAGAAGAGAACATGATAGAGCCCATAGAGGCATAACCGAAGTCGAAAGTCAGATTAAACGATCTTACTTTTTCCCAAACATGGTCAAACGAATCAGACAATTAGTTAATTCATGTACAATTTGTACTCAACACAAATACGAACGAAAACCATATAATATAAAAATTTCACCAAGGCCAATAGAAAATGGTCCTTTTTACAGAGTCCATATGGATATTTTCGGCATGGATAGACACTACTACCTTTCTTTAATTTGTTCATTTTCGAAGCACCTTCAACTTATAGAAATTAAATCTAGAAACATGACAGATATACGGAATGCCCTTTCACAGTATTTCAGAACATTTAGACCACCAAGAAAAATCATTTGCGACCATGAAGCAGCTTTTACTAGCATTCAGTTCCAAGACTTTTTAGCTAATTTCGGAACCGTAATAGAATTCGCTTCCTCATCAGAGTCAAATGGCCAAATAGAAAAAACTCATAGTACTATCATTGAAATTTATAATACCAACAAACACAAATTCATCAATAATTCATCTCCTGAAATAGTGCAAATAGCAAATGCAATGTACAACGATACTGTTCATTCAGTCACCACTTATACCCCTAATGAAATTATTTTTAATCCAGGTTATACGATGAACCCACCAGATATAGCCGATAACGCCGACAAAATTTTCAAAAATGTAAAAAAGAACCTTCAGCTAGCTGCAAATAGAATGAAGAAAAATAACGACAAAAAGAAATTGCACCTGCTGTAAATGAAGGACATGATGTTTATATAAAGAAAAACACTAGAAAAAAGCTGGATCCACGCTTTTCAAAATCAAAATGTTTGGTTAATAATGAAAAAACCATTCAAATTGGACCAAGAAATGTCAAACGCAATAAAAATAAAATAAAACGCATAAGAACATAATTGTACATGAAACTAATATTTTTATATATTTACAGGATTTGACGTCTCAAAAAAAAAAAAAAAAAAAAAAGAACAGACGACTGGCTGAGCACAATTTTTTATTTTTTTCATTCTCTTTTAGCAAAAAAAACTAAAGAAGAAGAAAACAAAAGGATCGCAGTGGAACGACTCATTGTCGCTCATTTAAATTTAAAGCATTTAAATTAGGACCAGAAACTTGATAAAAAAAAGGGTTAGGAAATCGAAGGAATCACAGGAAATAGCAAATTAAATTATTAATTGAAAAATGAATAATTTTGAATTTAAATTTTTTTCTGCTGCACGACAAGACGTCGTCAGAATAGTTATGTTGATGGTCATTCTAATGATAGCTCATATTAAAGCCCAAGAATTAAAACTAACTAGTTTGATTGATCAACCAATTTTAATTCTAGAGAAACATAATTGCAAAATTCAAATCGGTAATATCAATATAATACATGAGGTAAACATAACAGAAATTGAAAATACAATGCACCTATTAACTCAAGTAGCTTTTCGCCCAACCAATAGTCCTCTATCAATAATTGCGAAGCATAAGGTTAGAAACTTATATTCTAATTTTAATCTCATAAGACCAAGGAAGCGTTTGATAAGAAGCGTAGAAGCTATAGGCTCGGTTTGGAAATGGATTGGAGGAAGCCCGGATGCACATGACCTGCAAATCATCAACAGTACAATGAACGATTTGATAGAGAGTAATAATCAGCAATTCCTAGTAAATGAAAATCTTGGAATGAAAATTAAAAACCTCACCAACGAAATGAAGCAGATGATTGAAAATAGAAACGACATTCTTCTTAATGAATTAGACATGCTGACGGCAATTATCAATATAGATACAATTAACAAGATATTAGAAGATGTACAAGAAGCGATATCGTTATCCAAAATGTCTATTACAAGCAGCAAACTTCTATCACCACGGGAAATTGCTATTATACAACAGCTATTAGAAGACCAAGGAGTTAAAAGCGATATTCCTGACGAGATCATTTCTTATGTCACACCTAAAATAGCAGTCAACAACAACAAACTGCTCTACATACTTAAAGTGCCAGAGTTGCAAAAAGAGGAGTCAAAAGTAATAGAAATACTAGCACTGAATCACAATAACTCGTTAATCAAAGACTATCCAAGGCAACTCGTGAAACAGAAAAAGAAACTATATACAACAAAGAATCCAGAGAAATACGTACAAAAGTATTCTGATATCATGGATTTTTTTGATAACTGCATCGCTCCATTAGTAATGGGGAAAGAGAGCCATTGTATAGTAGTTCCGGAAAACGAAACAACAGCTAAAATGATAGGTGATAATCAACTTCTTATTGAAAACGCAAAACATCATTTGGTAACATCCGATTGTGGACCGAACGATCGACATTTGAATGGAAACTTCTTATTAACTTTTTCTAACTGCACCATACAATTCAGAAACAAAAGCTTCACATCAGAAGAAATCCATGTCAAGAGTCCAGCTGTATATGGGACAGTATTCAACATCGCAATTCATCGAAAAGTTGTCGAAACTCCTTTAGCCTCCTTGGATGATAGAACATTGACGAATCGCAAACACATCGAACACATCTACTTGCAACAATATAAAATATTACTTGGAATTGGAGCTTATTAACTGGACTGGGACTGTCCACTACGGTATCTATTGCCATTATCATATTTGTCTATTTTTACTTTAGTCGTTTCATCTCAGCCATATCAAATCAGATAGAAAAGAGGAAATCCCGCTCACAGAAGTCGTCACGAAACCATCGTAGAGAAAATAATCTCGAAGACAGTTTGAACGCATGAGGACACGCTTTTTTTACCCCCTGGAGGAGTTATGTGGCATTGGACACCAGCACGTGGCACGACACAATGCTTTACCATATTGCAGCGCGGCACATTCCATCTCTTCTAGTTCCCACGGGCGCGCATCATCGGACACCAGCCGGGCCGACAACGCAGACAGCACGGTCGCGACATCGGACACCAGCCGGACGCAGACAGCTCCCACAAACATACACCGCCAACCGAGGTAGAATTAATGTGAGGGTTTAGTTTTAGTTTAGAACTCATCGGAGTAACATTTAATCTTTTTTGAATAAAAAGCCGAATAATAAATGTACACCGCATAATTATATATCGGAGCTATTGAAAATTGCAGACAAAACATGGGAAGCATCACAAGGAAAAACATAAATGAAATTTGAATTAATAAGAGTGTGTATTCCAAGCTTCCCACAGCAATGATGAAGATGCACCACTACAGTCTGAAATAAATATTAGATAGTTGACGTTTAATTGTTCAGCCGCACTCCACCGCAATCCGTGATTTTTCAGTAATTTTCTTGTGTTTTCTGCGTCGCATCGCATTGTTGCCTATTCTACTGACTATTAAGCTGTTTCATACAATCGTTCGTCTTGGCGAATTGTTTCGTTGCACCACAACTGTAGTTTCCTGCTGTTTCTTCGGCTTAGCAGTGTTGTGCTGTGATTGCGTGTGATGGCGGCTATTTGCTTCTCGTATGCTGAACCGCTAGAGGCCACCAGCTGCATCATGAATTGAGCATATTGTGACGATACGTTTCACCGCGGCTGTTGCAAAGTGCCTCCCGAGCTGATTGACGCGGTATTGTCCAATGTCGACCTGCACTGGAGCTGCATTGGCTGCACTAACATTCTTAAAAATTCGGGATGTCGTTCGGTAAAATAAATAGGCGCCCAGCTCGGTTTACAAGCCGCCCTCACCTCAGCCGTAACAGCTATTGGCAAGCTCGTTGAGCCCATTGTCGTCGAAGTTCGCAGTGGTTTCACCCTCCTTCAAACTGCATCCACACCTCACACTCGGAATGCTGATCCTAGATCGGCGACGGGTACAAAGCGGAAGCGCGTAATCGAGGATTCGACATTTCCTGGTGTTAACAGAATTGTAAACAATCGCGGTAACATCCTTTGTGCCGCGTCATCGCCAAACGCATACACCAATACCACGATTGCCGTCCAGCCGGCACCTACACAACCTCATGAACTGGTGGAACCGATCCGTTATCATCACCGGTACAAGCTGCACATCGTGAGCCATTCACAGATAGGATCTGAATCCACCTATTCCGCTTATCAACAGCCGTCACTGTGGAACAAGTGGTCGCTTCTGTAAAGCGTCGCTTAGCCACCAAGGACGTTATAGCGTATTGTCTCTGAGCGTAGCGTATTCTGAGAAGAGGGGTTAGTGTGAACAGTATGAATTGGCTTTCATGCAAAGTGAGAGTCCCGGCCATCCTTCGAGATGCGGCACTCACACCATCCACCTGGCCCGTCGGTATCGGTGTACGTGAGTTTTTTCCATCCCGTCAACACGACCACCAAACCTCATCTCCTATAGCCACCCGAAACCGCTTTACAACACGCACACCAGCAACTAGTATTGATCTACGCTACACCACACGCCCACCAACAACGGGTCACTGTTTAGCCACACGCACGACTACTCCACCTGGTCCTGAACCAATACATAGTAATCATAACAGTGTCACCCCCCCGGTAAAGCCGGTCTCATAGTACAGTCGTCAACTCGTACGACTTAACAACATGCCCGTCATCGGTTCAAGTCCCAACTAGACCGCGCCGCCATACGTAGGACTGACTATTCTGCTATAGGGGGTAATCCATAAGTCATTGAAAGCCAAACCCAAAAGTGATGCAGGCAGGCCTTGACCGACAACGGTTATTGAGCCAAAAAGAAGAAGAATCACTCCCCGGTGAATGATACCTTGGAAGCACCGAACTCAACACTTGTTTCTGCACCGCCCCAAAACCACCGCGCTTCATCTCCGCACCTGCACCAGTCTACAATCGATCGCTTTTTTCTCAACTAGACGAAGTTCCGCTCCTTACACGCAACAAACACACCAAGCCTCATGCACTGACAACGCAGCTCAATTGACTCACCGTATACCCGCTTTATCCAACCACCACAATGACAACGCTGCCGCTGCTATTCTCAAACGCCTAAGTTTCTATTATCAAAACGTTAGAGGTTTGCTTACTAAAACAAATGAATTTCACCTAGCTGTATCGGAAGCTGAATTCTATCTCATCGCTCTCACGGAAACTTGGCTTGTTGACAACATTCCATCTGCTCTTCTCTTCAACATCAACTTCTCTGTTACCGCTGTGATCGCTCTCTCAGCGGCTCTAGCTCTCGGGTGGTGGTGTTTTGCTAGCCGTTTCTAACGCATGCGAGTCGATAGAATTACCTTCCCGTGATCGTTCTTTCGAGTATGTTTGTGTGCGCGTCGCCTGCAATAACGCTCATCTGTACGTCATGGTAGTATATATTCCACCGCAGCTTAGCTCCGAGATATCGACTCTTCGCTCTCTACATGATTGTTCCAGCGGTCTAGTCTCACATTGAAACCTTCGCGATTTCAATCAGCCTAGCATAAGCTGGTCCACAGCTGGCTCTTCGTCCTCGTCAGCATACTCATCAATCATGTACTATGAACCAACTGCGCGCTCACTGGCCAACAACACCTTTGTGGATGGATTTAAATTTAATGGATTAGTGCAACTTAATCACATCACTAACTCGCACGGACGCATGCTTGATCTGCTCTACGCTAACAATGCCCCAGCTAAATCGAGTTCTCCTGTTGTTCGGCTTGTACCTCTTCACTCCTGCCATCCGGTGTTTGATTTCAATGTACGTATTAACTCGGCGAACCGACGCAATTCGACGACAACCACATTTTATCGTTATAACTTTGCTAAAGCTGACTATGTGAAACTGAACGACATGATATCAATGTTTAACAATAGCTTTATTATTCCAATTTTGTTTCACTTGACGAAGCAGGATGTTTATTTTCGTCCGTTATGCTACAACCCTTAATTGTATGCGTCCCAGTTCAGCGTCCTAACCCCAACCTCCCCCTGAGCGGACCGCACACTCAAACTACTCAAAACTGTAAAAAGAGCTACTTCCACGCAAACAATGAGACCCCAAATTTTGAGTAATTCAGGCCGAGGAGTATGAGGAAGCTTGAGGAAGCAAGGAGAAACGCGCTGCGATGAGAGTTCGCATTCTGTTTTACACGCGCGCTTCACTAACACCAGTACAAATACCGTGCTTTGACAAGCCGTCTGTGAATGTGTGTGTCTTCTTTCAGCGAGCTCAACAACTCGGAGCTGCTCGTCACATCGTGTTGTCTCGCTTACACTACAACATCGAACCATCGCTCCGTATGTCCCCCCTCCTACGCGTACAAAACCACCAGTACAGCGCGACGCTTTGTCGGAGATGGTTGTGCGCGTTTTGTTTTAAGTCCCGCGCGAAGTGTTTGTGCGTTGGTGCGCATTTCGTTCAAAGTCTCTTGCGCTGGTGTGTTTTGGTGAAGTGTGATGTGAACAAACAGTGTGCGCAGAGGCACATGCGGTGCGGGCAACGACAGGTAAGAATTTGCTGAACAGAGGCAACGCAGATTGTCGACAAGTTTCCCGCAGCCTGGCTCGACCCGGTACTTTACAGTACGACGCCATTCGTGAGTATGAAGGATTCTAAATGTGTTGTGAAAGTGTAATTTATGTTTCAATAAAGTGTTTAATGAAATAAAAAATGACCGTGTTTGTGTTTGTTGTTAGAATAAGTGCGTACTCGCGATCGTGGCAATGCATGAAACAAAACGAGAAACGAAAGAAACAAATATCTTTGGATGTGTTAGAATCATGACTGTAAAGAACACGAACACTTTGAGAACTGCAGAGCGCACCGTACATCCCGGTTGGGGAGGGGGAGGGCTCACCCGAGGTGTAACTCATTCCTCCAAGAGTAACTGCTAACAGGGGATGGTACTCAAATCACTCAAAAAATACACTCATTTTGACAGACGGGATTCGATAGGCGCTCACGTAAAACTGACAGTAAAACTATTTCTTTCATACTCCTACATGAAGTCAATTCGCATCGAGTTCAGTATTTAGTGTAGGCAAACCATTTTTTTGAATATTTAATAAATTATTTTTTATCACCCAAAATTTTGAAAAAGAACCAAAACATTTACCGACTTGCTTTAATTACTTACTTTAATTATCCGGCGCTACAACCGCTTTGCGGTATAGGCCTGCCTTAGGAGTGTCCGAAACCGCTCACGGTCTCGCGCCTTCGTCTGACATGCTGTTGTCGTTGCTGATCTTTGACCCCAGATAGGTGAATTCTGGGACGACTTCAAACGTGCGTTCACCTATTTGTACATCACGCCTATGTAGATTTTGAATATTTATTGGTAGGCCCGCTGATGTTGCCACCATTGGTTTGGCCTTGCCTCGTTTATCTGCAATCCGAGGTTATCTGCCCCCTGCTCGATCTCTTGGTAGGCTTCTGCTACAAAGGAGAGCCGCAGACCAATGATGTCTATATCATCAGCGTATGCCAGGATCTGGGTTGACTTATAGAAGATGGTTCCCGTAGTCTCCACCCTCGAGTCGCGGATGGCCTTCTCTAGCGCTAGGTTAAATGGGAGACAGGCAAGCCCGTCCGCCTGGCGCAGACCCTTGGTGGTAGCAAAAGGTCCTGAGAGTTTTCCATCCACCCTCACCTGGCATGTGACGTTGGTCATAGTCATTCTAATTAGCCTTATCGGTTTGGCCGGGATTCCAAATGAGCTCATAGCGTCATACAGTTTACCCTGGCTATGCTATCATATGCGGCTTTGAAGTCAATGAAAAGATGGTATGTGTCGTTTCTGTATTCAGCCATCTTCTCCAAGATCTGCCGCATGCTAAAGATCTGATCAGTGGTTGATTTTCCGTTTCAGAATTCTCTTTGTTAGTTTCCGACTATCTCTTCGACGTGCGGGTAAAGACGATCTTGAAGGATCAGGGAAAATATTTTTTAAGCGGTATTCAATACCGTAATACCCCTGTAGTTGTTGCAGTCCAACCTGTCTCTCTTCTTGTATATGGGGTAGATGATGCCGAGATTCCAATCACAAGGCATCGATTCATTATCCCAACCCTCAGTAACAATTTGATGAATTTCGTGGTCTAGTCGTGCACCTCCATTCTTGACCAGTTCAGCTGCAATTCCGTCGGTTCTTTGTGCCTTGTTATTTTTTAGCCGATGGAAAGCCTTTCGCGTTTCTTCTATGCTATGTGGGATTAGCATGACACTATCTGCTAGTGGCGCTTCTAGCTGTTCTTTAAACTGATCGTTGAGTAATTCATCAAAGTACTGAGCCCAGAGGACCTCTGGCTGGTTACTGACCAGATCTCCATCCTTGTTGCGACAGCAGGTTACCTTAGGTACAACGTTGTTTCGGTGACCTACTATCGCTTGGTAAAACTTTCGTGTCGGTCCGTACGCCTCTCTGGTTTGCTCAAGTTCCCGCATGTTTTGCTCTTCCAAATCATGTTTATGTTAGTGGTGAACTCGTTTCTCTTCGCGTCTGAGCCGTGAATATTCCTCTGCGCATACCCGCGTTCTATGACGTTGCTGCATTGCTCGGTATGCAGCATTCTTACGTTCGGTCACTTGTTTGCATTCATCGTCGAACCAGCCAGATTTGGTGTTGCCACGACGTGGTGGAAGTATATTTCTTGCACAGTTTATTACTTTTGTTTTTAGAGCGTTACACCTCTCGCTCGTAGTTTCATATCTGTTTTCTGGCAGTAGAGACTCGTCCAAAGCGGCTTTGAATTCCTGTTGGACAGTAATGTCCCTTAAAGAGTCCGTGTTGAGCCGAGGCTGCGTGTTTTCTCCCAGTGGTACGGGAGCGGCCGATTCTACAACGTATAACTAAACAAACCAAGTAGTGATCGGAATCGATATTGGCTCCTCGATATGTTCTGACATTTAACAGACTCGACGGCGGCTTACTAACACGTGGTCAATCTGGTTGAGGGTTACTTCGTCCGGGTGCGCCCATGTAACATTCTGGATGTTCCTCATCGCAAATTTGGTTCTTCCAGCAACCAGATTGTTCGCTGCAGCAAACTGGACCAATTAGGTACTTCTCCTCTTCTTCATGAGGACATGTGTTCAATTTTGTTTTTTATTGTATTGGTGTTACATACGACTGATTGAGCGTGTGTGAAACTGTCACAGATTGTTTGTAAGTAGTCAGTATCAGTCAAACCGCCAGGGGCCTTGTCGATTTGAGGACTCCATGGAACATTAGTCAAGTTTATATTACAGTGTATAGAGTAGTTCCGTGAGGAGTCCCGTTGTAGTTTTTGCGATATTTCTTTCGGATAAAACTTATATATCTTATACTGCCGCTGCCGCTATATATCTTGCTGTGCAGCTGCTGGCCTGGATGCGTTCCTATCTTGCTGGTCGCACATACTGCGTGAAGATGGAACCCCATACGTCGCACCGTATCGATGCTTCTTCGGGAGTGCCGCAGTGGAGTAACCTTGGACCGCTGCTGTTTGTCATTTTCCTGAATGACGTAACACGGTTGCTCCCTCCTGACAGCCACCTACTGTATGCAGACGACGCGAAGCTGTTCCTGCCTATCCGTGACCGGTCAGACCAACTCCGCCTTCAAGCCACTCTAAGTGCCTTCCAGTCATGGTGCTCTTTGAATGGTCTTGAATTGTGCGTCGA
>NW_024428715.1:0-18275 GCF_017562075.2 Anopheles merus | reverse complement strand
AGTCGCGTAATCAATTTATTGGATCAGCGGCATGCCAAGTTCAACCAGACAGACACACGGGGTGCGGGATGGGGGCACATAACGAACACTTTCTCCTCCTTCACATCATCATCATCATGCCGGTGAAATTGATTACGATAATCGAACTCAATTGACAATTGGTTTAATTGTTTCACCATTGGGGGTTGTGCATGTGTATGGTGATGGTCGAGTTTAAATTATACGAGTCGGAACGTTACGGCTGAAAGGAAGGCGGGACTCAAGAGGAGGGTGTGTTTTGAGCGCAAAATCGATAGTGAAGGCATGTTGGGCTGTTTTTTAAAGCAACTGTTACACTTCGCAAAGTTCCGACAGACTGCTGGTTCTCGAATCTTTCCCCCGTTTCCAAAAAAACGCGGGTTTGATTGAGTTGGTAATTGAAGGGGCCAAAGAGAACTAAAAGTAAGCAAACGGGTGCATGATCTCGCCGCGAAAATGAACACATCAATAAAGCAGGATGCTTTGCGGATGGCATCCTTTTGGAAGAGTGAGTGAAAGAGTGAGTGAGAGTGCTACGGATCGATTACTGTGAGAACCTTGATGCAATAGTGGGAACTAGGAGGGCGTTAGAGTCGGCAAGAGACTGTGTTGCTACACAACAACCCTGATCTCCCTCTATTTTGCCACACCGGGTGTTCCGGTCGCATTGAATGCGTAATAAGTTTTCTTAGAAATTGCTCTGCGCCCTTCCCGCCGATTTGATGTCTGACACAAACAGTATGGAATTATGGTTTCTGTCACACATATCTTCCTTGCTTGCACCCCGTTCTTTGGGTTCCCAAAAACCTCGGTCCGAACCAGCACTGACCCAAATAAAGGGACCGAGCGCGCAGGGCTAAAGTTGCATCCGGTTTTGGGCTCGGTGTGTGTATCCGAGAACAATTATCCTTAAGTGATTTTTCCACACTCTGTAAACGGCTGTTGTGCCCCCCTGTCCGTGTCCCTTGTTCGCAACCGTGATTGCACACCAGACACACAAGCATGCTGAGCGACGCCGTAATGTGCTTCCCGAGAAAACAGCGCCAGCAGCAGGCAAGGGTCCTTGCAGACACACACACACCGCCCAAGGGTATATAATTCTCCTTAATCCAAAGGTGCGCACCCAAATGCCGCAAGGAAGAAGCAACTGTTGAGAAGTGGTTTCTCAACCATTCCCAAGGGGAAGACAAAGGACGCAAAAAGAAGCCGGGCTAAATTGCGTATTTAAAAGGATCATTGACAGATTGGGTACATGTGCTTTTTGGTTGGTTGGTTTAGGGCCAGCTTAGGTTCGGGTAACTCCCCTTCTTGGGTAGCTAGCTCACCAAAAACACCTTCGACCTCAAACGAGCGGGGTTTGTAGCACTTACCCTTCAACGAAAGTGTCGGCTCACCCGGTTTGCCGGATCAGCAGCCGGTTCTCGCTGCATTTCTTTCGAACCCGCATCTTGAATTCACTCGATACACGCAAAGATGACGCGTTTTTGTGTGCCTCCATGGGTGTCCTCAAAGCACAGTGTAGAAGGGGAAAAAGAGAGGACTCCGAGGGAACTGTGTATATCGCCGTCATATCGCCGCTTGCCAAACGACGAGACACGTGTTCACCCCGGTGGCGGTGGTGTTCGTGGTCTAGCGCGTATCCACGGAGCAGCAGGCCTTGGTTGTTGGTGTGCTTTGTTTGGAGGTTAAAAGGAAGGGAAAGAAATCGAACCCAGGCAAACAGCCAATAGTTTGGTCCAATTTTTAAGCCGCTTACACACTGATACACACACACACTGACTGCTTTGCTGTTGTACCACCAGCAGTTGGTGCCCGACAAAAGCTACTTTAATGGGGCGTGAAATTTCGCTTAAATGTTACAGGGTTTTCCAGGAGTTCTCATAGCTGTGGGACACTTTATTGGCTCTTTCTTGTGAGAAATGAATTGAATGCAACAGGAATTGGACTCTCCATTGTTTGACAAATCTAACAGGAATTACTAAGGGGCCTTTCCAAAGAGTCATATTAGAAAGGGTCAAAGAATTGTCGCACAACTATGATAAATCCTGGAAAACCCTGTATTACACCGTTTCGCTTACAACGCGCGCTCGGGAGGGTATTATCAAGCTTGCTGTTTGTGTTTCTTTCTGGGTTAGGTTGACTGTATACACGTATTCTTGGACACGGCAAAAGGCTTTGTTTGTGTACTGAATGATTTCGTCAAACCTCGGTGAGAAAGAGCGAGAGAAGCCTTCGAAGTGTAGCTAGCAGGATTATTCTAAAAGCTTCTCAAACCAACTGTGTGTGCGATTTACTTTTGCCAGTTTGTGTAATTTTGATGCTGAAAGCAAAGAGCACAACAATGTGCTGAATATTATGTAGAATTGTTTAATTTAAAAATATATTCTATGTGTCTCCTTAAATTGCCCCGAAAGCAACTTATAGGGAAGTAAACGACCACCTACTCTAGCTTCAATATACTATTTCTCCCGAAATCGATTTCTCGCCATCCAATTATTGGGGCTCAGCCCTCAACACACCAACCACTTTTAGCCGGAAAAGTCAGAAACACTCTGGACCCTGTGAAACGTTTAATTACAATCTGTGTGCTGAAAGTTCCGCTAAATCAAATTACATCGATCGTACAGCTCGGCCGCTGCACCACCGGGAGTACTTGGAAATGGATTTTTGGAACCGAATCGGGGAGGGTCTCTTTGGATGACTTTTGACGATGGATTCGTGGTAGTAGTGCCGTTGTATTGGTTGTAAATTGGGCGTAGTGTGCTACCCTACCTACCATCTGTGTACGCTCCCACAGCAGAGGTAGCCTTTTCTGTATGATTCCCAATCCGGACTGTTGGAAGAGCAAAACCCACAACCCCACCCAAGCATCGAAGGGAATTGTGGACCACGTTAGATTGGTTTCAGTTTTGCGCCATGATCACACTGAGGGGAATATGGAGGCCGAGCACTTCTTGGCACATACCATTACACTGTGCCTGAGGACGGTGTGTGGAAGCAGCAGGAAGCGAAAGCAGTAAGGGAAATCCCAGCACAGTTGGTTGCTTGACGTCACGACACCGACCGAACCATTGGTGCGAGATGGGATCGAATGCAAATTTCAATTCATTTTACGCTCTCCGGTGTGGAATTGCCGGCGGCTGATGAAATTCTAGCGAACAAACGGAGAATTCCCTTTGTGTGTGCATGCATATTGGCCAGGATGCAGTTCAGCTGCACAGTGCTTCAAGCAAGAGACCAAAATCAATACTTGTTGAATTGGGTGCTGCCTCCCACTTCGGTGTGTGTGTGTGTGTGTGTGCGTTTACGACTGGTTGCGCAATTGCTCTTCCAATGTAGCGTGAATGTTACGCAAAAGCTTGTCGAACTCTTTTGGGAGGCCTCTTTTGGGATGGATGGAAACTTCTGTTATTTACATATTACAACATCTTTCCCGCTCTTTAACCTGTTTCTCACGCACTTTAACTAATCAAAATTTTCATGCTTTTCCTTTTCTGTTTGCAGTACAATCGAAACTAGCACAGAAGCGTCCCGTCACTAGCCCGGCACCGCCCGTCCTGTCCTCCTCCGCCCAGCAGCAGCAGCAGCTGCTGCACCATCCGTCTTCCTCGCCACACTCGAACCATCTGCTAGGCGGCCCGAACCACCATCTGCCGCCGGGCGCCTCGCCCGGTTTGGTGCCGCCCCGCAGCAGCAGCAGCAGCAGCAGCAGCAGGCCCCGCTCGGTGTGCCGTCGGTGGCGCACGGGGGTGGATCGGGCGCCATCCACGCGTCACCCAACGCCCAAAACCCTTCGTCCGGTGGACGCAGCAGTAGTGGTGGTGGGGGAGGCGGAGGAGGTGGTGGAGCAGGATCGTTTGCTGCCGCGCTGCGTAATCTCGCCAAGCAGGCGGACGTCAAGGAAGACGAACCGTCGGGTGCAGGTGGTGGTGGTGGAGGCGGCGGTGGTGCACCAGGGGTAGGAGGCGGATCGAGTGGAGGACCCGGACCGGGAGGTGGTGGTGGAGGAGGTGGTCGAGACAGAGATCATCGCGATCGGGACCGGGAACGAGAAGGAGGTGGCAACGGAGGAGGAGGAGGTGGAATGCAGCTGGACGGTCGGGGCAACGCGATGCCATCGATGGTGGTGGACAGGCGCGGGGAGGACGCGCGGGGGAACATTATCAGCGACGGCGGCAGGATACGAAGCGGGGACGGGGGGCGGGACAGTCGGGGAGGCGGCGTCGATGCGGCCAAGAAGCAGCATCAGCAGCAGCAACGCTCCTCGCCGCAACCACCGGAGAAGGTTTGTGTAGAGAGTGGGAAGGAGAAAGAGAGAGAGAGAGAGGAAGAGTTACTAAACGGAATGTTTCGCATTGTTTTTTTTTTCTTTTTGCAGATGCCGCGCCTCAATCCGCCCAGCTCGAATACGATCCAGTCGGAACTGCTGGCCCGAAGCGGATTTCAACCGTACAGACCGGACGAACGGCTAGCCCATCCGGCCGGTGCGTTTCCGATCGATGCGTACTCGGCGTTCGGCTCCATTCCCGGCATGCCACCAGGTAAGTGACCCGGCGTCTAAATCACACAAACAGATATAGAGCGTAAACTTAACCTCATCTTTACCTCCCATTTGCAGCAAATCTCTTCAACCCGGCCGCACTGGCGTACCACGATCCGGCCATCTATCTCGATCCGCGCTACCAGATGCTGCGGGCCAGCCACCATTCGGCCGCAGGGCACCCGCTCTACCCGTCGCTACCCTACCCGCCCAACCTGTACGGCATGCTGCCCGGCATGGGCATGCAGAGCATACACGAGCGCATGAAGCTGGAGGAGGAGCACCGGGCCGCTCGGTTGCGCGAGGAGGAGCGGGCCCGGGAAGCGCGCGAGGCGGCGATCGAGCGGGAGAAGGAGCGCGAGCTGCGCGAGCAGCGCGAGCGGGAGCAGCGCGAGAAGGAGCAGCGCGAAAAGGAGCAGCGCGAGAAGGAGGAGCGCGAGCGGCAGCAGCGCGAGAAGGAGCAGCGGGAGCGCGAGCAGCGCGAGAAGGAGCGCGAGCGGGAAGCGGCCCGCGAGCGCGAACGGGAGCGGGAGCGGGAGCGCGAGCGAGAGCGCATGATGCACATGATGCCCCACTCGCTGCCCCGGCCGTTCTTCTCCATTCCCGGCCTGCCGCCCGGCCTGTCCGCACCGCTCGGGCTGGGCATGCGGCCCCAGGGCGGTCCGCTCGGGCTGCCCTCGCACCATCCGCTGCACCCGTCGCTCGGGCTGAGCATGGGACTGGGGCTGCCACAAGTGCCGCAGCCGCCGGCCGGCTCGTCGCTCAATCTGTCGCACCCGTCGGCGGGCATGGTGCCGCAGCCGCCCCCGCCCGGCAGCGCGCTGGGCCACCCGTCGATACCGACCAGCCTGGCGGCGGCGGCCGCCGCCTACAGCCACAGCATCGCCTCCACGATGAGCTCGTACCACTCGTCGATGGCGCACATCGGCGGGCTGAATCTGTCCCACACGGCAGCGCTGGCCAACGCGCAGAACCTCAGCCTGGCCGGTCACATTCCACCGCCCGCCCACGGTTCGCTCAATCTGTCCGCGGGCGGGTCGCCGGTGGCGGTCGTGTCGTCCTCCCCGACGGGCGGCCACCATCTGGCGTCGCCCTCGCCCCACCATCATCTTACCTCACCGCACGGCGCCCCGCTCGCCCTAACGTCGAGCAAATCCGCGTCCACCCATCCGTCGCCGCACCCGGCCACCCGTGCTTCCCCGTCCTCGCCCATCGTTGCCACGAGCGGCGGCGGCGGCGGCGGCGGCGGCAGCAACACCCCGAACAGTGCGGCCGCCCCGCACCCGTACTACACTGCCGCCGCGATGGCCGCCGCTTCGCCACTGTCGCTCAGCAGCAAGGCGCCGCCCCATCCCCATTCGGCCCTGTCCTCGCACTCGCCCGTCGGTGCGGGCAGTCACCATCTGCACCATCTGCATCATCATGCGGCGCAACAGCAGCCGCCGCCGCCGCCCGGGTCGCATCCGGGCGCCCAAACGCAACCCCAGCTCTCGCAGCATCCGCCCGGCGCGAGCGGGCGCAGCAGTGCGGTCATAACGCCGCCCAGCACGCACCATCAGGCGGCCGCGGTCGCCGCCCACCATCACCATCTGCAGCACCATGCGGCGATGGTGGCGGCGGCGGCGGCCGCCGCTGCATCCCAGGAGCAGCAGCAGCGTTCCTCCTCCTCCCAGCAACATCGCGGGCCGGGGGCGGCGGCGTCGGGACCACCACCACCAACGCATCGTCTAGAGCAACCGCCACAAGTAGTGGCTGCCGCTCCCACACAGCAGCAACCATTGCCACCGGCGCCCGCGGCGGCCCCATCTGCCGGGGTGCAACTCACGGAACACAGTGTAAATAGTACAAACGTCACTAGTATTAACAGCAGCAGCAGCAGCAGTAGCACCGCGGACAGGAACGGTGACGCAAAATCGCGCTCACCCGTCGTCGCCGACGGGCACAACAGCACGAACGTCATCAAGTCGACCAGCAATGCGGACGAGACGGGCGGTGTGATTAAGCGGTCCGGATCCTCCTCACCCGGGGGCACCGGCGGCGGCAGTCCTGCGATGCGCGTAGCAACACCGGTCGTGGTAGCCGGTGGTGCCGAAGCACACGAAACGACAAACGGCGGTGGAGCCAGCACGACGGCACCACTGTCAGACTCGCGTCCCGTCTCACGCAGTGCCAGCGATGAAGCCTCCAAGGATGGCATGGTGGCGTCGAAGGAGGAACGGGCCGATGTGGCGAAGGACGACGGCAAGGACCCGGCGTCCGTTATTTCCAACGATAATGGACCGAGCGAGAACAACGGCACGCTCGACAAGCAGCACCACGACAAGGCTGCGACGGTCAACAGCAATGGCAATGGAGGTGGACAGGCCAATCAAGCGGCCGCCGGATCGGACGGTGGTGCAGGCAGCCCGGCGGAACTGAGCGGGAATCGTGAGCGACGATCACCGTCCATCCCAAACAGCAACGCCGGAGCGGCCACACCGGCAGCCACCACCGCAGCCCCGCTGGCGCCGACCACAGGTAATAGCAAGGGTGGAGGCGGTGGAGTACAGGGTGACACAGCAACAACGCTGGATGAAGTGGCACTCCCAGCACCACCACCACCACCACCCACGTCCAAGCGCGACAGACGAACGTCCGGACCCGCAGTGTCGGACGCAGCGACGGAAGGTGCTGGTGGTGGTGCTGGTGCAGAAAATGGGAAGAAAGGCACGCTGCTGCACGGTGCCAGCGAGCGGAAGGGGGAAACCGAAAGCGTACTAAACAATGGTGCCCGGGGAGCGGCGGGAGGCGATAGTAGATAGTGTAGTGTAGGGTAGGGGTCCAGAAACGAAGGACAGGACAAGGACGGCCGACGACGTCTACTAAAGAAAAAAAAAGAGGTTTCATCTCTCACTCCCTCTCTCTTGCATTTAGTTGTGGATCTGTAACTTTGAACGCAAAAACAGAGAAAGGGCACAGGGAAAGGTCCTTTTTAAAATACAAATTGTACTAAATTGCATGCAGTTCTTCCAGTGCGAAGGAGACAAGCAAAACACCTTCACAGAAAGGGCATACACGACTTAACACGAGTAGAGCGAGATATGATATGATGGAAAGAAGGAAAACGATCAGAACGCTTCCTTGCAGTAGTTGCGAGCACAAACTTTTAGCAGCAAAATAGATGTTGTTGTTGTACATACCCGCCAATAACGAGTAGGAATCCTTTCTCGCTTTCGTTGTTGGATTGTCTTCGTCCGCTTTTTTTTTTTTTGCTTAATGCAACGACAAACGATTCATCATCCTGTGTGGTGTAGGTGTGTATCTTAAGATGTGTTCTTAAAACTGTGTCACACATACATACATACACACACACACACCATCTCTCCCATCCATCCACACCACGCGGTAGTAGAACGTGGTAGGGGTGGGATACGGCAACACAAGAAAGGCAACATTTAGGTAAAGTAGTAGTAGTTGGAGGTTTAGAGATAAGGTTGATTAAAGTAGGCTAGGAAAAGGTAAAGCGCAAGTACGAAAGAGAGAAAGAGAGAAAAAAAACACGAAACCATGCAAAGAAGAGAAGAGCGAAAGAAAGAGAAAACGAAGTGAGAGAAACCAGTAGTACAATGATACCCCTTCTCTATCTGTGTTTACACTACTCGATTGCTCACTCACTCACTCATTCTTTCTCTCTCTCTCTCTTTGTTGCTTCATCTCGACGAAAGGACGAACCTGACAATATAATATACGACGCTATGCGTGTCTCTGTTAACCGTACCACAAATATATCCTTTTCCTTCTCGTTCGATTCGTACTTTTTCGCTTCTTTTCTTGCTTTTCCTCTCTTACCACCTCTTAGAAGGTGGAGAGCGCGAGTGGGGAAAGGAAGGCTACTGTACTGAGATGAATGTAAACAGTGTGTTTAGGGGGAGCAACTTGTACGATTATTATCACTACCACCACCCCCATTACATTTATGATGAGCGCTAATTATAATATTATTTTATTTCTTACATATGGTTTACTCTATCGCTAATCGCGCGCGTTGCATATCATTATGCTTGTAAAACGATCTACACACACACATGTTTGTATGTGCATAGAGAAATGGGAGGATTATAAATAGAAGGAAACTACAAGCACATGCGAATAACATTTAAGCTTCAGGATATGTACATTCACTTGACCTAAGGGAGGACACCTAGGGCGTGTTAGGATAAGAAATATTGCTTTAATTCTTTTCTAAAAAAAATACACAAATTAAAGAGAGTGACAGGCGAAACAGACAGGAAAAATAAACAGTACAGCGCAAACACATTTCCTTACAGGAGTTTCTTTGTTTTGTTTTGTTGCTTTTTTTTCTTTCTTTTTGGATAAATTAAGTCAGTTCTAAAATGTATGATTTACAATAAGCACACGGTTGCCTGCGCATATTTTGGAAGTAATGCGGAAGAGAGAAGAGAAGAGAGAGGCATACATGCATAGATAGGACCAGTGAGAAAGGAAAAGAGAAGATAAAAAGAAGCAAAATGTATGTAGTTAAGGACACGCAGTAGACTGTGTAATAAGAAATGGAAAAGATAGGGTCAAAAAAGTAAAGAAAGAAGGGCAAAGAAGCATCAAGAAATAGTAGATAGAGCAATGAATTAATTGAAACTAATAAATTGCATTATGAAAGTAAGAAAAGAGAGCAAGAGCAGGGGTAGAAAGAAAGAAAGAAAGAAAGAAAGAAAGAAAAGAATAAAAAGTAAACAATAGGAGGAAACAACAAAGGGACAGACAGATAGACAGTTACGAAAGAACACACACACAATAATCAAAAAAAGCATACCAGCAGATATTGTTTTGTTTTTTTTTGTTCTTTTTTTTTTGAGAAACTGTTCGGAGAGTGTTAAGGCCGTTTTTTCTTCTCTTTATTGATTGATGTTTTTTTGTTTTGATTTTTTTTTTTGCTTGCTCCTTCCTTCTCTCTACTGCTGTGCTGCTCCTCTCATTCCCGCCGTTTGGGTTTTGTTTTTGTCTCGTGTTTTAGTGTTATTGTGGCTAAAATTTCCATTTCATCTGCTTCATCTTCCAGACGACACGATAGCAAGCAAATCCTCACCACCGGCTGGCGTGAACGAAACGATGAACGGAAACAGTAACGGCAGTGGTGCTGGTGGAGGTGCCAGTGCCGCACCCGCAACCCCGCTAGCATTGCAGTAAATACCGCATTACTACCGCCAGCAAACGGAGGCCAACAGGATGGCGAAAGTTCGAATGTCTTCAGTGTCTAATAGGATTAAAACGATGTACTACTGGAAAACTACACTGTACTGTATAAAAAGGCGGATCGCGCTGAACAAATGCGCGTTGGACTGCTCTAGGCTAGTAAACAGCGTGTAAAGGAGAGGGGGGGGCGATAGGGGGAGAAAAAGTAAAGCATTATCATTTGTGTAACACAGACCCACAGACACAAACACACGGGGGAAACGAACCCATTTGTTGTCGGTGCGTGTAAAAAATAAAAAATAAAGGGCAAATAAAATTGTGATACAATAACAATGTGAGTAACAAACAAATGCACATACACACACATGGGGCGTGGGGCGGCACGTGCTTGGGCCTGGTCGCACGCGCCATGCCGAAGAAACGATTTGTGTTTCAAGTAGTAACAAGCGCAAAGACACTGAGGCTTTGTACACATGCTTGGGTCTTGGGATTCTGTTCTGTTTGTTCACATGCCAACCGCCAACTGGGTGGTGGTGAGGTACGGTTGAGAAAAGTAGACCACTAGAAGAGGGAGAGAGAGAGCGAGAGCACAAAAACTGCAGAAAGAAAACAAAAAATAACTAAAACACGTAATTTGTCAAATGTGTATGTGTACGCGGTGTGTCCGGGGGAAAGGGGGAACGTAGAATCATTATCGAATTATTGCACAAAACTAACTAGCTAAGTCGACAAAAGCAAGCAAGCAAATAAAAGTGTAAACAAAGTGAAAAAGGAAGAAGGGAAAAACCCATAGAAGGAAGCCATTTAAGTCGAGAAGAGAGATTAGCTAGCTAGAACTCGGAACGCGCGAGTGAGATAAACAGAGCGGCAGAAGTAATAATAGTAGTAGATGCGAGTGAAACAAAGCAAAACAATGATTTATGCTCTAATAAAACGAGAAAACAAAACAACAAGGAGGACAAGGGAGTGAAGAATGAAAGTGAAAGAAAGTTAGATGGAAAAAAGATAGCTAGAAATACAGACAAGAAGAGAGACTGACAGTAAGAGTGAGGACAGGAGAAAGGCTTCAAAACGTTGCGAGGAAAACGGGGAGAGAATGAAAGATTGATAGGAAGGAGCAAAAGAAAGAAGGAAAAAAATGAGTTTATTCAGGACATTTACCAGAAGTGAGGTTACGTTTACGATCGCAGCAGGCAAGGCCGGGCAAACACGGGAAGCACTCGGAATGAAAATGGCCTCCTGCGTCGTTGCTCAACAAAAGTTAGTAAATTACAATCTCTCCCCAGAGAAGTTCACCAATTTCGTTTGTTTCGTCTATTTAACAGTGTTTAGTTTTATATTTTCACGCGCAAGAAAAACCTTTGTTTACAGGATAAGAAAAAAGGGTAATGATTGAAATCGGCAAATAAACTCAACGGCGAAGTACTAACACACACAAAAACGAAACAAAAAAAAAAATCGGATTTAAAAAACACACACAAACACAATGGCACTGGTTTTGTTGTTGTTGTTGAATTTGAGCTACATGAGAAAAACGTTTTTTTGTGCGCGTATATTTCGGTTTCGGGTTTAACTTTCACAAAGGCATTAGGCGTGTGGTGTTGCACCTACACTGACACACACACACCACCACGACGGACGCAAAGGTATATAAAATTTGGCTACCGAGTTTTCTAAGAAAACCTTGGGTGATCGTAGTGACGACGTGAGCTACAATGTGTGTGTGTTTGTTGAAAAATCGTCTAAATTCTAACCCTAATAAAGCTACCCCAACCACTGTTTGGTCTGTTCTTTTTTTTTGTATGTTTTTTTTTTTCAGAAAAATGGACAAAGTTCTATCTAAACACAACATACACACGAGCGCGCGCGCCCTGCTTGCTTGTATGTAAATAGTATAATTGCAGTTTCATCAATCGTTCTCTATCACTACCACTACTACTACTACTTTGGCTCACGCTTTTTGGGCCCAACCGACGCCTACTATGGAAGAACACGGAATTGACACGAAAGAGACGAAGTGTGTATATGTGAGAAAGAGTGAAAGAGATAGGTAGA
This sequence comes from Anopheles merus, assembly GCF_017562075.2. Taxonomy (NCBI): domain Eukaryota; kingdom Metazoa; phylum Arthropoda; class Insecta; order Diptera; family Culicidae; genus Anopheles; species Anopheles merus. Next base: position 6,472 of record NW_024428715.1, on the reverse strand, counting down.
TTGTAAGAGAACGAGAGAGAGAGAGAGAAGGAAAGAAGGGTTAATATGTGATGCGCCTTCTCCTTGTACGAACACACACACTATAGCCGCAGCTAAATCTCGTCCTCTAGCTGGTCGTCCTGCTGCTGCTGTCCCTGGGTTGGCTCCATCCACACACCACCGTCGGCTGCGTCGAACGACAGTAGAAAGCCCGAACGTCGCCCGAACGTTTCACCACCACCACCACCACCAGTATCCGGGGGCTATTTAAACATCACGATCACAATCACCAGCAGCACGACGATCAGCACGAGATAGAAGTTAAAGTTGAAGCCGATCTCGTGCCATCACACCGACTCCTGCGCCATCCGGTACTCATACACGCTGCCGCGCTCCATGAACGCCTTGGACGAGCCGACCGACACGATGGCGGCCGCCGCCGCCAGCTGCCGCTGCTGCTGATGGTCGCTCAGCGTCGGCCGCGGCCCATCGTCGTCGTCCAGCGGCACGCCGTACCCGCCGCCGCCCGGCGTTTTCATCGAGAAGATGTCGCCCGGCCCGACCTGTACCGCCGTCTTGCCGCCGATGTTGACCGCCCGATGGCCCGGCTGTCCGCGCGGCCCGGCACGGATCAGCAAATTCAGGCCCGGCTTGCCCGGCATGCCGCCCGCCATGCCGTACGGTCGCAGCGTGCGCCGCTCGGTCAGCACGGACAGCGTCATCGGCTTGCGGAAGAGCAGCTCCCGGTGGACACCTTCCCCGCCGCGGAACTGCCCTGCACCACCACTGCCGTCCTCGCGCAGCGTAAACCGGCGCAGCACGATCGGATAGCGCAGCTCCAGTATCTCCGGATCGGTGATGCGCGTGTTGGTCATGTGCGTGTGCACACCGCCCGTACCGTGCCAGCCCGGGCCGGCACCACTGCCACCCGCGACCGTCTCGTAGTAGCCCCAGCCCTCGTCCCCGATCGTGACGTTGTTCATGCAGCCCTGCGACGCGGCGCACGTGCCGAACGCGGCCAGCACCGTGTCGACGACGCGCTGCGACGTCAGCACATTGCCCCCGACGACGGCGGCCCCGTCCGACGGGTCGAGGATGGAGCCGGGCGGGATGATCACCTCGATCGGCGCCAGACAGCCCTGGTTGAGCGGCACATCGTGCCCGACCATACAGCGCAGACAGTAGATCAGCGCGGAGAGGGTGATGGCGCGCGGGGCGTTACAGTTGCCGCTCACCTCCGGCCCGGTGCCGGTGAAATCGCACACCGCCGAACCGTGCCGCTCGTCGATGCGCACCACCAGCCGGATCGGCGTCCCGTCGTCCATCTGCTGCTCCGCCTCGAGCACGGCCGACCCGGTGCGTTCGCGCGCCTCCTGCGCGATCGTGCGCAGCATGTCGCGCACCGCCAGCTCGGCGTTCTGCTGCATGTGGCCCATGTACGCCTGCACCACCGACAGCCCGTACGCGTCGATCAGCTCCGACACGAGCTGGATGCCCTTCTGGTTGGCCGCAATCTGGGCGCGCAGGTCGGACAGATTGTCGGAGAGGTTGCGCGTGCCGGCCGCCCCGGGGACACCGGGCGCCGGGCGCGTTAGCCGGGCCACGATCGCTTCCTCCTGGAACACGCCGCCGTCCACGAGCAGGAACGACTTGAAGGCGGCTCCCTCCTGCGCGAGCGACGTCGAGTGCGGCGGCATCGAGCCGGGCGTTATCCCGCCAATGTCGGCATGGTGGCCGCGTGACGCGACGAAAAACACCGGCAGCGCTTCACCGGGCGCAAACACGGGCGTAATGACGGTCAGGTCGGGCAGATGGGACCCACCGGCCTGCGGATGGTTCGAAAGCAGCACATCGCCCGGCTTCAGGGTGCCACCGCGCCGGCGCAACTGATACTGGACCGTTTCCTGCATCGCGCCGAGATGGACCGGGATGTGCGGAGCGTTCGAGACGAGCCCACCGTCCGGGCCAAACAGGGCGCAGGAGAAGTCGAGCCGCTCCTTGATGTTGGTCGAGATGGAGGTGCGCTGCAGCACGCGCCCCATCTGCTCGGCAATGCTCATGAACCGATGGTTGAAGATGCTCAGCTGCACCGCGTCCAGCCGTTCGTCGACCCGCGGGCGTGCATTCGCGCCGGTGCCGATTTCGATCGTCAAATCGCCGCGCCGGGTAACGAGCGCCCGCGACCCCGGCTCGATCACGATCGTGGATAGCCGGTCGATGAGGATGGCCGGCCCATCCACCCGATGGCCGTACCGCAGCTTGGCACAGTCGTACACGGGCGTGACGAGTCGACCGGGCGGCGCCTGGCCACTGCCCTCCTCGAAGTACGCCACGGTCGTCTTCTCCGGATAGATCGGTCCCGTTGCCTCCGCGATGTCCGGCTCGGTGAAGAGGGACGCCCGGCCACAGCCGCGCACGCGAATATCGTCCACCAGGATGCGTCGGCCCTCCAGCACGAAGCCAAACTCGCTCCGGTAGCGGTCGCGGAACGTGCGCCCAAAGTCGCCGAACCCGTACACGGTGTGGTCCGCATTCTCGACGACCCGGTCCGGAGCGCACATCAGCGCACAGTCCGTGCCCTCGTAGCGCAGGTGCAGGTACGGCTCGAGGCTGATCGATCCTTCGTCCGCCAGCGCGAACCCTTGCGCTTCTAGCTGCTCCACGCAGCGCGCCGACAGCGCGTGGAGCCGCTCCTTCAGCGCCGCCCGATTGTCCGGGCACAGTTCCAGCCCGCAGGGCTCCTGCGTCTCGTACACCACGTCCGCCAGCGCCATCCCGTACGCGGACAGTATGCCGGCGTACTTGTGCATCACCACGCGCGCCATGCCGAGCTGGCGGGCAATGCTGCACGCGTGCTGCCCGCCCGCCCCACCGAAGCAGGCCAGCACGTGGCGCGACGTGTCGTACCCGCGGGCCTGCGTCAGCGCCCGGATCGGCCGGCACATGGCTTCGTTGGCGACGCGCACGAAGCCCATCGCCACTTGCTCGAGCGACAGTGGGCCACCGCCGGCTTCCTCTCCGGCCGACGCCAAATGTTCGTTGATTTCCATGCGCAGCTCCTCGAACGCGGCCCGCGTCGCCTCGTAATCGAGCGGTTCGTTCTCGTTCGGGCCGAAAATGGCCGGGAAGTACTCGGGCAGCAGCCGACCGAGGATGAGGTTCGCATCGGTAACGGTCAGCGGGCCACCCTTGCGATAGCAGGTGGGTCCCGGGTGGGCGCCGGCCGACTCTGGCCCCACCACAAACAGCCCGGAGCGGAAGAACAGTCTCGAGCCGCCGCCCGCCGCCACCGTGTTGATGTCGAGCTGGGGCGCCTGTATCGTAACGCCTGCCGTCGTACTCTCGATCACGTGCTCGTACGTTCCCGCGTACCGCGACACGTCCGTCGACGTGCCGCCCATATCGAACCCGATCAGCGGTGGTGGGGGACCGGCTGCTGGGTCATCGTCCCCGGCATCGCGCATCCCGGTCACTGCGTACCCCACGACACCACCGGCCGGACCGCTTAGAATGGCACGTGCGCCACGGAAGTGTTCCATCCTCGTGAGGCCACCGTCGCTCTGCATAAACAGCACGTCGGCGCCGCGCAGCTGATCCCGAAACCCGCTCCGGAACCCGTCCAGGTAGCGCTCGACGTGGGGCGTTAGGTACGCTTCCGCGCAGGCAGTGAACCACGGGCAACGAGCCGGCACATGGGCATCGCCTGATGCGACAGCGTGACATGCTGGAAGCCGAGCTCTTGGGCGATCCGGCCCACGCACAGTTCGTGCTCGGGGCAGGCGTAGCTGTGCGCGAGCACGATGGCGAGTGAGTTGATGCCGGCGGCCCGTACCTCCTCCAGCTTGGACCGCAAATCCTGCTCGTCCAGCGGCACCATTTCCAGGTGGGTGGAATCGGCCGCACCTGTAAGCCGTCTCCAACCGGCGGAGGCTTCCCCGAGCTGGCAGGATGCTTCCTGGGCCGGCACCAGGCGGGCATCGATCTCAATCACCTCGCGGTACAGGTTGGCCGGTTTTTGGATGTTCTGAAATGGAAGGGAAGGGAAAGAACGGTGGTGGTAAGTGAAACAGGAACTGCTGTTGCCGTGCACTCTTGTGGAAACAAAGCATATTGCGGGAGGATGGAAGATCTAAGATTAGAGCCAATGGCAGACAGAACAGACTTAGAGATTTAATTTATAGCGACGGCCCGGATTGCGATATCATCTTGGCTTCCGCCAGCAGCAGAAGCAAACAGTTTGTCAGAGACACAGGCAGATAAGCAGCCGTTTCTCATCAACGGCTTTTGGCGAGCTGACAAGAAGGTGTCAGAAGAGTCACGCCTCTGCTCTCCCCAGCTCGAAACGCTAAATGCTTCCAATTCGGGCCATGGATGCGGTCCAAGAAAATGCATAATAATGCATAAAAATATGTATGACTATGCGGACTGAAACGGCCCCTCCCCATACTCACCAGCTGGAAAATGTTCGGTCTCGCCTGATTGCCAATCTGCAGCAGATCCCGGAAGCCCCGGTTCACGACCAGCGCCACCGGATCGCCGGCCCGCTCGAGCAGCGCGTTCGTGGCCACGGTAGTGCCCATCCGCACCCACCCGATCAGCCCGGTGTCGATCAGCCGTCCACCGTCAGCGCACGGCCCGTCTCCTGCTGCAGTATGCGCCGGATGCCCTCGGTCGGTGCGTCCGGATAGTTGGCCGGATCGACGGACAGCAGCTTCAGCGTGCGCACCGTACGGTCGGGCGTAATGCACAGCACATCCGTGAAGGTGCCGCCGCGGTCGATGGCAAAGTTGTACTTTCCACCCTCCATTTCGCTGTGTGTTGGCACTGGTGTTGTTTTCTTCGCACGCGTTCAGCCCCGGCAGAGCTCACCAAGAGGACTGATTAGCCGCGCAAAGCACTAAGCGACCAGCCGGGACACACAATCTGAAACAGAGCACTACACACATTAGACGGTATGTCAAACCGAGATAAGACAAGCACAACAAAGCCTACCTCGATATATGTACTTCAGGGGGCCCCCAAGCAAGACGAAGCAACACGGAGGGAGACGAGAGGATGCGCTGGGATTGGAATGAAAAAACGACACGTCCGGGAATGTCGGAATACACACCAACGCCAGTATCAGCACAGTTCCCTCCCCTTTTGGTAGTGTGTGTGGATGATTATTATGCAAAGGGAATCATCATCACGGCGGACACTGGACCTTCGTCTGTAGCGCTACAGCTCTTGCACACACAATCAATAGTCCCTGTGGAGGAGTAGGCAAAGAAAGAAGAAAAACACATCACATTACTGTTGAACACTGTTTTTTTTTTCACTCAATTGCTTACCTTTGCGTAGCTGTGACTTCGATTGCCAGGGACACACTTGATGGAAGAGTGAGCGTTTTCGTCTCCCTTTTCGTCACCCTTTGACGGGTTTGATCTCCTTCCAAGCAACAGTGTTTCTGCACTCTCTCTCTCTGTTGCTGTCTATTTTGATGCGAAGAAGCGATGTGTGTGCGAGTGTGTGTGTGTGTGCTGTTATCTGTCGTTCTGTCAAAGATGTTTTGTTTGGGTTTGTACAGTACGCGACAAACATTCGGCAGCACCATGTGTGGGGAAGTATTTTTGTCTTTTATCCATATTGGTTTAAAAATGAAAATGTCTACAGTAGTACTCGTTATATTGTATTGGAACTTGAATTAAGGTGTAGAAATTATTTAAAAAATGGAAATTTGGTGCAAATTGAATTGAATTTGATATTGAATTAAATAATGCAAAGGGAATCATCATCACGGCGGACACTGGACCTTCGTCTGTAGCGCTACAGCTCTTGCACACACAATCAATAGTCCCTGTGGAGGAGTAGACAAAGAAAGAAGAAAACACATCACATTACTGTTGAACACTGTTTTTTTTCACTCAATTACTTACTTTGCGTAGCTGTGACTTCGATACAGTTGTTTGCCAGGGACACACTTGATGGAAGAGTGAGCGTTTCGTCTCCCCTTTTTCGTCACCCTTTGAACGGGTTTGATCTCCTTCCAAGCAACAGTGTTTCTGCACTCTCTCTCTCTCTGTTGCTGTCTATTTTGATGCGAAGAAGCTTGTGTGCGCGAGTGTGTGTGTGTGCTGTAATCTGTCGTTCTGTCAAAGATGTTTTGTTGGGTTTGTACAGTACGCGACAAACATTCGGCAGCACATGTGTGGGAAGTATTTTTGTTCTTTATGCTTATTGGTTTAAACATGAAAATGTCTACAGTAATACTCGTTATATTGTATTGGATCATGAATTAAGGTGTTGAAATTACTTTAAAAAAAATGAAAATTGCGTAAAAATTAAATTGAATTCATTAAATGAAACCTTCTAAAGTGAAGCTACATTATTATGTGCATCCGATAAATATATCTCCACAATTCTACTACATTTGTCATCATGAATTAGACCAAAAATTATCGCTGTAAAAGCTAACAAAAAAGCATGCAGCGACATCGCATATAATTATTCGTTT
>NW_024428714.1:0-18431 GCF_017562075.2 Anopheles merus | reverse complement strand
AAGAAAACGAATGTTCAGAGTGAAGATATCTTAATTTCTAAGGATTGAGAATGAAGAAAACGACTGTTCAGAGTGAAGATATCTTAGTTTCTACGGATTCAGAATGAAGAAAACGACTGTTCAGAGTGAAGATATCTTAGTTTCTAAGGATTGAGAATGAAGTAAACGACTGTTCAGAGTGAAGATATCTTAGTTTCTACGGATTCAAAATGAAGAAAACGACTGTTCAGAGTGAAGATATCTTAGTTTCACATATTCAAAATGAAGAAAACGACTGTTCAGAGTGAAGATATCTTAGTTTCTAAGGATTGAGAATGACATAAACGACTGTTCAGAGTGAAGATATCTTAGTTTCTACGGATTCAAAATGAAGAAAACGACTGTTCAGAGTGAAGATATCTTAGTTTCTAAGGATTGAGAATGAAGTAACGACTGTTCAGAGTGAAGATATCTTAGTTTCTACGGATTCAAAATGAAGAAAACGACTGTTCAGAGTGAAGATATCTTAGTTTCTAGTTCACGGATTCAAATGAAGAAAACGACTGTTCAGTGTGAAGATGTCTTAGTTTCTACGGATTCAGAATGAAGAAAACGACTGTTCAGAGTAAAGATATCTTAGTTTCTACGGATTCAGCATAAAGAAAATGACTGTTCAGAGTGAAGATATCTTAGTTTCTACGGATTAAAATGAAGAAAACGACTGTTCAGAGTGAAGATATCTTAGTTTCTACGGATTCAGAATGAAGAAAACGACTGTTCAGAGTAAAGATATCTTAGTTTCTACGGATTCAGCATAAAGAAAACGACTGTTCAAGTGAAGATATCTTAGTTTCTACGATTCAAATGAAGAAAACGAATGTTCAGAGTGAAGATATCTTAATTGTCTAAGGATTGAGAATGAGGAAAACGACTGTTCAGAGTGAAGATATCTTAGTTTCTACGGATTCAGAATGAAGAAAACGACTGTTCAGAGTGAAGATATCTTAGTTTCTAGGATTGAGAATGAAGTAAACGACTGTTCAGAGTGAAGATATCTTAGTTCTACGGATTCAAAATGAAGAAAACGACTGTTCAGATTAAATGTATCTTAGTTTCTACTGATTCAGAATGAAGAAAACGACTGTGCAGAATAAATATATCTTATTTTCTAGGGATTGAGAATGAAGTAAACGACTGTTCAGAGTGAAGATATCTTAGTTTCTACGGAATCAAAATGAAGAAAACGACTGTTCAGAGTGAAGATATCTTAGTTTCACATATTCAAAATGAAGTAAACGACTGTTCAGAGTGAAGATATCTTAGTTTCTACGGATTCAAAATGAAGAAAACGACTGTTCAGAGTGAAGATATCTTAGTTTCACATATTCAAAATGAAGAAAACGACTGTTCAGAGTGAAGATATCTTAGTTTCTAAGGATTGAGAATGACGAAAACGACTGTTCAGAGTGAAGATATCTTAGTTTCTACGGATTCAAAATGAAGAAAACGACTGTTCAGAGTGAAGATATCTTAGTTTCTAAGGATTGAGAATGAAGTAAACGACTATTCAGAGTGAAGATATCTTAGTTTCTACGGATTCAAAATAAAGAAAGCGACTGTTCAGAGTGAAGATATCTTAATTTCTAAGGATTGAGAATGAAGTAAACGACTGTTCAGAGTGAAGATATCTTAGTTTCTACTGATTCAGAATGAAGAAAACGACTGTGCAGAATAAAGATATCTTATTTTCTAGGGATTGAGAATGAAGTAAACGACTGTTCAGAGTGAAGATATCTTAGTTTCTACGGGTTCAAAATGAAGAAAACGACTGTTCAGAGTGAAGATATCTTAGTTTCTACGGATTCAAAATAAAGAGAACAACCTTTAAGAGTGAAGATATCTTAGTTTCTACGGATTCAAAATAAAGAAAACTACTGTTCAGAGTGAAGATATCTTAGTTTCTAAGGATTGAGAATGAAGAAAACGACTGTTAAGAGTGAAGATATCTTAGTTTCTACGGATTCAGAATGAAGAAAATGACTGTTCAGAGTAAAGATATCTTAGTTTCTAAGGATTGAGAATGACGAAAACGACTGTTCAGAGTGAAGATATCTTAGTTTCTACGGATTCAGAATGAATAAAACGACTGTTCAGAGTGAAGATATCTTAGTTTCTACGGATTCAGAATGAAGAAACTGACTGTTCAGAGTAAAGATATCTTAGTTTCTACGGATTCAGAATGAAGAAAACGACTGTTCAGAGTGAAGATATCTTAGTTTCTACGGATTCAGAATGAAGAAAACGACTGTTCAGAGTAAAGATATCTTAGTTTCTACGGATTCAGAATGAAGTAAACGACTGTTCAGAGTGAAGATATCTTAGTTTCTACTGATTCAGAATGAAGAAAACGACTGTGCAGAATAAAGATATCTTATTTTCTAGGGATTGAGAATGAAGTAAACGACTGTTCAGAGTGAAGATATCTTAGTTTCACATATTCAAAATGAAGAAAACGACTGTTCAGAGTGAAGATATCTTAGTTTCTAAGGATTGAGAATGACGAAAACGACTGTTCAGAGTGAAGATATCTTAGTTTCTACGGATTTAAAATAAAGAAAACGACTGTTCAGAGTGAAGATATCTTAGTTTCTAAGGATTGAGAATGAAGAAAACGACTGTTAAGAGTGAAGATATCTTAGTTTCACATATTCAAAATGAAGAAAACGACTGTTCAGAGTGAAGATATCTTAGTTTCTAAGGATTGAGAATGACGAAAACGACTGTTCAGAGTGAAGATATCTTAGTTTCTAGCGATTCAGAATGAAGAAAACGACTGTTCAGAGTAAAGATATCTTAGTTTCTAAGGATTGAGAATGAAGAAAACGACTGTTCAGAGTGAAGATATCTTAGTTTCTACGGATTCAAAATGAAGAAAATGACTGTTCAGAGTGAAGATATCTTAGTTTCACATATTCAAAATGAAGAAAACGACTGTTCAGAGTGAAGATATCTTAGTTTCTAAGGATTGAGAATGAAGTAAACGACTGTTCAGAGTGAAGATATCTTAGTTTCTACGGATTCAAAATAAATAAAGCGACTGTTCAGAGTGAAGATATCTTAATTTCTAAGGATTGAGAATGAAGTAAACGACTGTTCAGAGTGAAGATATATTAGTTTCTTCGCATAAGCACTTCTGAGGCACTTTTGGTGACTTTCTGGGGTATTCTATGGTAGAGCCAAGCACTTCTGAGGCACTTTTGGTGACTTTCAAGGGTATTCTATGGTGGATCCAAGCACTTCTGAGGCACTTTTGGTGACTTTCTAGGTTATTCCATGGTGGATCCAAGCACTTCTGAGGCACTTTTGGTGACTTTCAAGGGTATTCTATGGTGGATCCAAGCACTTCTGAGGCACTTTTGGTGACTTTCTGGGGTATTCTATGGTGGATCCAAGCACTTCTGAGGCACTTTTGGTGACTTTCTAGGGTATTCTATGGTGGATCCAAGCACTTCTGAGGCACTTTTGGTGACTTTCTAGGGTATTCTATGGTGGATCCAAGCACTTCTGAGGCACTTTTGGTGACGTTCTAGGGTATTCTATGGTGGATCCAACCACTTCTGAGGCACTTTTGGTGACTTTTTAGGGTATTCTATGGTGGATCCAAGCACTTCTGAGGCACTTTTGGTGACTTTCTAGGGTATTCTATGGTGGATCCAAGCACTTCTGAGGCACTTTTGGTGACTGTCGAGGGTATTCTATGGTGGATCCAAGCACTTCTGAGGCACTTTTGGTGACTTTCTAGGGTATTCTATGGTGGATCCAAGCACTTCTGAGGCACTTTTGGTGACTTTCAAGGGTATTCTATGGTGGAGCCAAGCACTTCTGAGGCACTTTTGGTGACTTTCTGGGGTATTCTATGGTAGAGCCAAGCACTTCTGAGGCACTTTTGGTGACTTTCAAGGGTATTCTATGGTGGATCCAAGCACTTCTGAGGCACTTTTGGTGACTTTCTAGGTTATTCCATGGTGGATCCAAGCACTTCTGAGGCACTTTTGGTGACTTTCTAGGTTATTCCATGGTGGATCCAAGCACTTCTGAGGCACTTTTGGTGACTTTCTGGGGTATTCTATGGTAGAGCCAAGCACTTCTGAGGCACTTTTGGTGACTTTCAAGGGTATTCTATGGTGGATCCAAGCACTTCTGAGGCACTTTTGGTGACTTTCAAGGGTATTCTATGGTGGATCCAAGCACTTCTGAGGCACTTTTGGTGACTTTCTGGGGTATTCCATGGTGGATCCAAGCACTTCTGAGGCACTTTTGGTGACTTTCAAGGGTATTCCATGGTGGATCCAAGCACTTCTGAGGCACTTTTGGTGACTTTCTAGGTTATTCCATGGTGGATCCAAGCACTTCTGAGGCACTTTTGGTGACTTTCTAGGTTATTCCATGGTGGATCCAAGCACTTCTGAGGCACTTTTGGTGACTTTCAAGGGTATTCTATGGTGGATCCAAGCACTTCTGAGGCACTTTTGGTGACTTTCTAGGTTATTCCATGGTGGATCCAAGCACTTCTGAGGCACTTTTGGTGACTTTCAAGGGTATTCTATGGTGGATCCAAGCACTTCTGAGGCACTTTTGGTGACGTTCTAGGGTATTCTATGGTGGATCCAACCACTTCTGAGGCACTTTTGGTGACTTTTTAGGGTATTCTATGGTGGATCCAAGCACTTCTGAGGCACTTTTGGTGACTTTCTGGGGTATTCTATGGTGGAGCCAAGCACTTCTGAGGCACTTTTGGTGACTTTCTGGGGTATTCTATGGTAGAGCCAAGCACTTCTGAGGCACTTTGGTGACTTTCTAGGGTATTCTATGGTGGAGCCAAGCACTTCTGTGGCACTTTTGGTGACTTTCTGGGGTATTCTATGGTGGATCCATGCACTTCTGAGGCACTTTTGGTGACTGTCGAGGGTATTCTATGGTGGATCCAAGCACTTCTGTGGCACTTTTGGTGACTGTCGAGGGTATTCTATGGTGGATCCAAGCATTTCTAAGGCACTTTTGGTGACTGTCGAGAGCATACTATGGTGGATCCAAGCACTTCTGAGGCACTTTTGGTGACTTTCTAGGGTATTCTATGGTGGATCCAAGCACTTCTGAGGCACTTTTGGTGACTTTCTAGGGTATTCTATGGTGGATCCAAGCACTTCTGAGGCACTTTTGGTGACTTTCTAGGGTATTCTATGGTGGATCCAAGCACTTCTGAGGCACTTTTGGTGACGTTCTAAGGTATTCTATGGTGAATTCAAGCACTTCTGAGGCACTTTTGGTGACTTTTTAGGGTATTCTATGGTGGATCCAAGCACTTCTGAGGCACTTTTGGTGACTGTCGAGGGTATTCTATGGTGGATCCAAGCACTTCTGTGGCACTTTTGGTGACGTTCTAGGGTATTCTATGGTGGATCCAACCACTTCTGAGGCACTTTTGGTGACTTTTTAGGGTATTCTATGGTGGATCCAAGCACTTCTGAGGCACTTTTGGTGACTTTCAAGGGTATTCTATGGTGGAGCCAAGCACTTCTGAGGCACTTTTGGTGACTTTCTGGGGTATTCTATGGTAGAGCCAAGCACTTCTGAGGCACTTTGGTGACTTTCTAGGGTATTCTATGGTGGAGCCAAGCACTTCTGTGGCACTTTTGGTGACTTTCTGGGGTATTCTATGGTAGAGCCAAGCACTTCTGAGGCACTTTTGGTGACTTTCTAAGGTATTCTATGGTGGATCCATGCACTTCTGAGGCACTTTTGGTGACTGTCGAGGGTATTCTATGGTGGATCCAAGCACTTCTGTGGCACTTTTGGTGACTGTCGAGGGTATTCTATGGTGGATCCAAGCATTTCTAAGGCACTTTTGGTGACTGTCGAGAGCATTCTATGGTGGATCCAAGCACTTCTGAGGCACTTTTGGTGACTTTCTAGGGTATTCTATGGTGGATCCAAGCACTTCTGAGGCACTTTTGGTGACTTTCTAGGGTATTCTATGGTGGATCCAAGCACTTCTGAGGCACTTTTGGTGACGTTCTAAGGTATTCTATGGTGAATTCAAGCACTTCTGAGGCACTTTTGGTGACTTTTTAGGGTATTCTATGGTGGATCCAAGCACTTCTGAGGCACTTTTGGTGACTTTCTGGGGTATTCTATGGTAGAGCCAAGCACTTCTGAGGCACTTTTGGTGACTTTCAAGGGTATTCTATGGTGGAGCCAAGCACTTCTGAGGCTATTTTGGTGACTTTCTGGGGTATTCTATGGTAGAGCCAAGCACTTCTGAGGCACTTTTGGTGACTTTCTAGGGTATTCTATGGTGGAGCCAAGCACTTCTGAGGCACTTTTGGTGACTTTCTAAGGTATTCTATGGTGGATCCATGCACTTCTGAGGCACTTTTGGTGACTTTCAAGGGTATTCTATGGTGGATCCAAGCACTTCTGAGGCACTTTTGTTGACGTTCTAGGGTATTCTATGGTGGATCCAACCACTTCTGAGGCACTTTTGGTGACTTTTTAGGGTATTCTATGGTGGATCCAAGCACTTCTGAGGCACTTTTGGTCACTTTCTAGGGTATTTTATGGTGGATCCAAACACTTCTGAGGCACTTTTGGTGACTTTCTAGGGTATTCTATGGTGGATCCAAGCACTTCTGAGGCACTTTTGATGACTTTCAAGGGTATTCTATGGTGGATCCAAGCACTTCTGAGGCACTTTTGGTGACTTTCTAGGGTATTCTATGGTGGATCCATGCACTTCTGAAGCACTTTTGGTGAATTTCTATGGTATTCTATGTGGATCCAAGCATTTCTAAGGCACTTTTGGTGACTGTCGAGGGTATTCTATGGTGGATCCAAGCACTTCTGAGGCACTTTTGGTGACATTCTAGGGTATTATATGGTGGAGCCAAGCACTTCTGAGGCACTTTTGGTGACTTTCTATGGTATTCTGTTGTGGATCCAAGCACTTCTAAGGCACTTTTGGTGACTTTCTAGGGTATTCTATGGTGGATCCAAGCACTTCTGAGGCACTTTTGGTGACTTTCTAGGGTATTCTATGGTGGATCCAAGCACTTCTGAAACAATTTTGGTGACTATCGACGGTATTCTATGGTAGAGCCAAGCACTTCTGAGGCACTTTTGGTGACTTTCTAGGGTATTTTATGGTGGATCCAAGCACTTCTGAGGCACTTTTGGTGACTTTCTAGGGTATTCTATGGTGGATCCAAGCAATTCTGAGGCACTTTTGGTGACTTTCTAGGGTATTCTATGGTGGATCCAAGCATTTCTGAGGCACTTTTGGTGACTTTCTAGGGTATTCTATGGTGGATCCAGGCACTTCTGAGGCACTTTTGGTGACTTTCTAGGGTATTCTATGGTGGATCCATGCACTTCTGAGGACCTTTTGGTATCTCTCGAGGGTATTCTATGGTGGATCCAAGCACTTCTGAAGCACTTTTCGTGACTGTCGAGGGTATTCTATGGTGGATCCAAGCACTTCTGAGGCACTTTTGGTGACTGTCGAGGATATTCTATAGTGGATCCAAGCACTTCATACGCACTTTTGGTGACCGTCGAGGGTATTCTTTGCTGGATCTAAGCACTTCTCAGGCACTTTTGGTGACTTTCTAGGGTATTCTATGGTGGATCCAGGCACTTCTGAGGCACTTTTGGTGACTTTCTAGGGTATTCTATGGTGGATCCATGCACTTCTGAGGACCTTTTGGTATCTCTCGAGGGTATTCTATGGTGGATCCAAGCACTTCTGAGGCACTTTTTGTGACTTTCGAGGGTATTCTATGGTGGATCCAAGCACTTCTGAGGACCTTTTGGTAACTCCCGAGGGTATTCTATAGTGGATCCAAGCACTTCTAACGCACTTTTGGTGACTGTCGAGGGTATTCTTGCTGGATCTAAGGACTTCTCAGAATCTTTTGGTGACTGTCGAGGGTATTCTATGGTGGAGCCAAGCACTTCTGAGGCACTTTTGGAGACTTTCTTGGTATTCTATGGTGGATTTTAGCAATTCTGAGGCACTTTTGGTGACTTTCAAGGGTATTCTATGGTGGAGCCAAGCACTTCTGAGGCACTTTTGGTGACTTTCGAGGGTATTCTATGATGGATCCATGCACTTCTGAGGACCTTTTGGTATCTCTCGAGGGTATTCTATGGTGGATCCAAGCACTTCTGAAGCACTTTTCGTGACTGTCGAGGGTATTCTATGGTGGATCCAAGCACTTCTGAGGCACTTTTGGTGACTGTCGAGGATATTCTATGGTGGATCCAAGCACTTCTAACGCACTTTTGGTGACCGTCGAGGGTATTCTTTGCTGGATCTAAGCACTTCTCAGGCACTTTTGGTGACTGTCGAGGGTATTCTATGGTGGATCCAAGCACTTCTGAGGCACTTTTGGTGACTGTCGAGGGTATTCGATGGGGGATCCAAGAACTTTTGAGGCAATTTTGGTGACTGTTGAGGGTATTCTATGCTGGATCCAAGCACTTCTGAGGCACTTTTTGTGACTTTCGAGGGTATTCTTTGCTGGATCTAAGGACTTCTAACGCACTTTTGGTGACTGTCGAGGGTATTCTTTGCTGGATCTAAGGACTTCTCAGAATCTTTTGGTGACTGTCGAGGGTATTCTATGGTGGATCCAAGCACTTCTGAGGCACTTTTGGTGACTGTCGAGGATATTCTATGGTGGATCCAAGCACTTCTAACGCACTTTTGGTGACTGTCGAGGGTATTCTTTGCTGGATCTAAGCACTTCTCAGGCACTTTTGGTGACTGTCGAGGGTATTCTATGGTGGATCCAAGCACTTCTGAGGCACTTTTGGTGACTGTCGAGGGTATTCTATGGTTGATCCAAGCACTTCGGAGGCACTTTTGGTGACTGTCGAGGGTATTCTATGCTGGATCCAAGCACTTCTGAGGCACTTTTTGTGACTTTCGAGGGTATTCTATGGTGGATCCAAGCACTTCTGAGGACCTTTTGGTAACTCTCGAGGGTATTCGGTGGTGGATCCAAGCACATCTGAGGCACTTTAGGTGACTGTTGAGGGTATTCTGTGGTGGATCCAAGCATTTCTAAGGCACTTTTGGTGACTGTCGAGGGTATTCTTTGCTGGATCTAAGCACTTCTAAGGCACTTTTGGTGACTGTCGAGAGTATTCTATGGTGGATCCAAGCACTTCTGAGGCACTTTTGGTGACTGTCAAGGGTATTCTTTGCTGGATCCAAGCACTTCTGAGGCACTTTTGGTGACTGTCGAGGGTATTCTATGGTGGATCCAAGCACTTCTGAGGACCATTTGGCAACTCTCGAGGGTATTCTATGGTGGATCCAAGCACTTCTGAGGCCCTTTTGGTGACTGTCGAGGGTATTCAATGGGGGATCCAAGCACTTCTGAGGCACTTTTTGGTGACTGTCGAGGGTATTCTATGGTGGATCCAAGCACTTTTGAGGACCTTTTGGTAAATCTCGAGGGTATTCTATGGTGGATCCAATAACTTCTGAGGCACTTTTGGTGACTGTTGAGGGTATTCTATGGGGGATCCAAGCACTTCTGAGGCCCTTTTTGTGACTGTCGAGGGTATTCTATGGGGGATCCAAGCACTTCTGAGGCACTTTTGGTGACTGTCGAGGGTAGTCTTTGCTGGTTCCAAGCACTTCTGAGGCACTTTTTGTTACTGTCGAGGGTATTCTATGGTGGATCCAAGCACTTCTGAGGCACTTTTGGTGACTGTCGAGGATATTCTATGGTGGATCCAAGCACTTCTAAGGCACTTTTGGTGACTGTCGAGAGTATTCTATGGTGGATCCAAGCACTTCAGAGGCACTTTGGTGACTGTCATGGGTATTCTATGGTGGATCCAAGCACTTCTGAGGCACTTTTGGTGACTGTCGAGGGTATTCTATGGTGGATCAAAGCACTTTTGAGGACCTTTTGGTAAATCTCGAGGGTATTCTATGGTGGATCCAAGCACTTCTGAGGCACTTTTGGTGACTGTCGAGGGTATTGTTTGCTGGATCTAAGCACTTCTGAGGATTTTTTGGTAACTCTCGAGGGTATTCAATGGTGGATCCAAGCACTTCTGAGGCAGTTTTGGTGACTGTCGAGGGTATTCTATGGTGGATCCAAGCACTTCTGAGGCACTTTTGGTGACTGTCGAGGATATTCTATGGTGGATCCAAGCACTTCTGAGGCTCTTTTGGTGACTGTCGAGAGTATTCTATGGTGGATCCAAGCATTTCTGAGGCACTTTGGGTGACTGTCAAGGGTATTCTATGGTGGATCAAAGCACTTTTGAGGCACTTTTGGTGACTTTCGAGGGTATTCTATGGTGGATCCAAGCACTTTTGAGGCACTTTTGGTGACTGTCGAGGGTATTCTATGGTGGATCCATGCATTTCTGTGGCACTTTTGGTGACTTTCTGGGGTAATCTTTGGTGGATGCAAGCACTTCTGAGGCACTTTTTGTGACTGCCGAGGATATTCAATGGTGGAGGCAAGCACTTCTGAGGCACTTTTGGTGACTGTCGAGAATATTCTATGTTGGATCCAATGACTTCTAAGACATTTTCAGTGACTTTCTAGGGTAATCGTTGGTGGATCCAAACACTTCTGAGGCACTTTTGGTGACTGTCGAAGGTATTCTGTGGTGGATCCAAGCACTTCTGAGGCACTTTTGGTGACTGTCGAGGGTATTCTATGGTGGATCCAAGCACTTCTGAGGCACTTTTGGTGACTGTCGAGGGTTTTCTGTGGTGGATCCAAGCACTTCTTAGGCTCTTTTGGTGACTGTCGAGGGTTTTTTATGTTGGATCCAATGACTTCTAAGACATTTCAGTGACTTTCTAGGGTAATCGTTGGTGGATCCAAACACTTCTGAGGCACTTTTGGTGACTGTCGAGGGTATTCTGTGGTGGATCCAAGCACTTCTAAGGCACTTTTGGTGACTGTCGAGGGAATTCTATGGTGGATCCAAGCACTTCTGAGACACTTTTGGTGACTGTCGAAGGTATTCTGTGGTGGATCCAAGCACTTCTGAGGCTTTTTTGTTTACTGTCGAGGGTATTCTATGGTGGATCCAAGCATTTCTGAGGCACTTTTGGTGACTGTCGAGGGAATTATGTGGTGGATCCAAGCACTTCTGAGGCACTTTTGGTGACTGTCGAGGGTATTCTTTGGTGGATCCAAGCACTTCTGAGGCACTTTTGGTGACTGTCGAGGGTATTCTTTGGTGGATCCAAGCACTTCTGAGGCACTTTTGGTGACTGTCGAGGGTATTCTATGGTGGATCCAAGCACTTATGAGCCACTTTTGGTGACTGTCGAGGTATTCTATGGTGGATCCAAGCACTTCTGAGGCACTTTGGTGTCTGTCGAGGGTATTCTATGGTGGATCCAAGCACTTCTGAGGCACATTTGGTGACTGTTGAGGGTTTTCTATGGTGGATCCAAGCACTTCTGAGGCTTTTTTGGTGACTTTCTAGGGTATTCTATGGTGGATCCAAGCACTTCTGAGGCACTTTTGGTGACTGTCGAGGGTATTCTATGGTGGATCCAAGCACTTTTGAGGCACTTTTGGTGACTGTCGAGGGTATTCTATGGTGGATCCAAGCACTTCTGAGCCACTTTCGGTGACTTTCTAGGGTATTCTATGGTGGATCCAAGCACTTCTGAGGCACTTTGGTGACTGTCATGGGTATTCTATGGTGGATCCAAGCACTTCTGAGGCACTTTTGGTGACTGTCGAGGGTATTCTATGGTGGATCCAAGCATTTATGAGATACTTTGGTGACTGTCGAGAAAATTCTGTGGTGGATTCAAGCACTTCTGAGGCACTTTTGGTGACTGTCGAGGGTATTCTTTGGTGGATCCAAGCACTTCTGAGGCACTTTTGGTGACTGTCGAGGATATTCTATGGTGGTTCCATGCATTTATGAGGCACTTTTGGTGACTTTCTGGGGTAATCTATGGAGGATCCAAGCACTTCTGAGGCACGTTTGGTGACTGTCGAGGGTATTCTATGGTGGATCTTAGCATTTATGAGATACTTTTGGTGACTGTCGAGAAAATTCTATGGTGGATCCAAGCACTTCTGAGGCACTTTGGTGACTGTCATTGGTATTCTATGGTGGATCCAAGCACTTCTGAGGCACTTTTGGTGACTGTCGAGGATATTCTATGGTGGTTCCATGCATTTATGAGGCACTTTTGGTGACTTTCTGGGTAATCTATGGAGGATCCAAGCACTTCTGAGGCACGTTTGGTGACTGTCGAGGGTATTCTTTGGTGGATCCAAGCACTTCTGAGGCACTTTGGTGACTGTCGAGGGTATTCTATGGTGGATCCAAGCACTTCTGAGCCACTTTCGGTGACTTTCTAGGGTATTCTATGGTGGATCCAAGCACTTCTGAGGCACTTTGGTGACTGTCATGGATATTCTATGGTGGATCCAAGCACTTCTGAGGCACTTTTGGTGACTGTGGAGGATATTCTATGGTGGATCCATGCATTTATGAGGCACTTTTGGTGACTTTCTGGGGTAATCTATGATGGATTAAAGCACTTTTGAGGCACTTTTGGTGACTGTCGAGGATATTATATGGTGGATCCATGCATTATGAGGCACTTTTGGTGACTATCGAGAGTATTCTATGGTGGATCCAAGCACTTCTGAGGCACTTTTGGTGACTGTCGAGGGTTTTCTATGGTGGATCCAAGCACTTCTGAGGCACTTTTGGTGACTGTAGAGGGTATTCTATGGTGGATCCAAGCACTTCTGAGGCACTTTTGGTGACTGTAGAGGGTATTCTATGGTGGATCCAAGCAGTTCTGAGGCTTTTTTGTTTACTGTCGAGGGTATTCTATGGTGAATCCAAGCGTTTCTGAGGCACTTTTGGTGACTGTCGAGGGTATTCTGTGGTGGATCCAAGCACTTCTGAGGCACTTTCGGTGACTTTCGAGGGTATTCTATGGTGGATCCAAGCACTTTTGAGGCACTTTTGGTGACTGTCGAGGGAATTCTATGGTGGATCCAAGCACTTCTGAGGCACTTTTGGTGACTGTAGAGGGTATTCTATGGTGGATCCAAGCAGTTCTGAGGCTTTTTTGTTTACTGTCGAGGGTATTCTATGGTGAATCCAAGCGTTTCTGAGGCACTTTTGGTGACTGTCGAGGGTATTCTGTGGTGGATCCAAGCACTTCTGAGCCACTTTCGGTGACTTTCTAGGGTATTCTATGGTGGATCCAAGCACTTCTGAGGCACTTTGGTGACTGTCATGGATATTCTATGGTGGATCCAAGCACTTCTGAGGCACTTTTGGTGACTGTGGAGGATATTCTATGGTGGATCCATGCATTTATGAGGCACTTTTGGTGACTTTCTGGGGTAATCTATGATGGATTAAAGCACTTTTGAGGCACTTTTGGTGACTGTCGAGGATATTATATGGTGGATCCATGCATTTATGAGGCACTTTTGGTGACTATCGAGAGTATTCTATGGTGGATCCAAGCACTTCTGAGGCACTTTTGGTGACTGTCGAGGGTTTTCTATGGTGGATCCAAGCACTTCTGAGGCACTTTTGGTGACTGTAGAGGGTATTCTATGGTGGATCCAAGCACTTCTGAGGCACTTTTGGTGACTGTAGAGGGTATTCTATGGTGGATCCAAGCAGTTCTGAGGCTTTTTTGTTTACTGTCGAGGGTATTCTATGGTGAATCCAAGCGTTTCTGAGGCACTTTTGGTGACTGTCGAGGGTATTCTGTGGTGGATCCAAGCACTTCTGAGCCACTTTCGGTGACTTTCTAGGGTATTCTATGGTGGATCCAAGCACTTCTGAGGCACTTTGGTGACTGTCATGGATATTCTATGGTGGATCCAAGCACTTCTGAGGCACTTTTGGTGACTGTGGAGGATATTCTATGGTGGATCATGCATTTATGAGGCACTTTTGGTGACTTTCTGGGGTAATCTATGATGGATTAAAGCACTTTTGAGGCACTTTTGGTGACTGTCGAGGATATTTATGGTGGATCCATGCATTTATGAGGCACTTTTGGTGACTATCGAGAGTATTCTATGGTGGATCCAAGCACTTCTGAGGCACTTTTGGTGACTGTCGAGGGTTTTCTATGGTGGATCCAAGCACTTCTGAAGCACTTTTGGTGACTGTCCAGGGTATTCTGTGGTGGATCCAAGCACTTCTGAGGCACTTTGTGTGACTGTCGAGGGTATTCTATGGTGGATCCAAGCACTTCTGAGGCACTTTTGGTGACTGTCGAGTGTTTTCTATGGTGCATCCAAGCACTTCTGAGGCTTTTTTGGTGACTGTCGAGGATATTCTATGGTGGATCCAAGCACTTCTGAGGCTCTTTTGGTGACTTTCGAGGGTATTCTATGGTGGATCCAAGCACTTCTGAAGCACTTTTGGTGACTGTCGAGGGTATTCTATTGTGGATCCAAGCACTTCTGAGGACCTTTTGGTAACTCTCGAGGGTATTCTATGGTGGATCCAAGCACTTCTGAGACCCTTTTGGTGACTGTCGAGGGTATTCTATGGTGGATCCAAGCACTTCTGAGGCACTTTTGGTGACTGTCGAGGGTATTCTATGGTGGATCCAAGCACTTCTGAGGCACTTTTGGTGACTGTCGAGGGTATTCTATGGTGGATCCAAGCACTTCTGAGGCACTTTTGGTGACTGTCGAGGGTATTCTGTGGTGGATCCAAGCACTTCTGAGGCACTTTCGGTGACTTTCGAGGGTATTCTATGGTGGATCCAAGCACTTTTGAGGCACTTTTGGTGACTGTCGAGGGAATTCTGTGGTGGATCCAAGCACTTCTGAGGCACTTTTGGTGACTGTAGAGGGTATTCTATGGTGGATCCAAGCACTTCTGAGGCTTTTTTGTTTACTGTCGAGGGTATTCTATGGTGGATCCAAGCATTTCTGAGGCACTTTTGGTGACTGTCGAGGGTATTCTATGGCGGATCTTAGCATTTATGAGATACTTTTGGTGACTGTCGAGGGAATTCTATGGTGGATCCAAGCACTTCTGAGGCACTTTTGGTGACTGTCGAGGGTATTCTATGGTGGATCCAAGCACTTCTGAGGCACTTTTGGTGACTGTCGAGGGTATTCTATGGTGGATCCAAGCACTTCTGAGGCACTTTTGGTGACTGTCGAGGGTTTTCTATGGTGGATCCAAGCACTTCTGAGGCACTTTTTGTTACTTTCTATGGTATTCTATGATGGATCCAAGCACTGTTGAGGCACTTATGGTGACTTTCAAGGGTATTCTATGGTGGATCCAAGCACAGCTGAGGCACTTTTGGTGACTGTCGAGAGTATTCTATGGTGGATCCAAGCACTTCTGAGGCACTTTTGGTGACTTTCTAATGTATTCTTTGGTGGATCCAAGCACTTCTGAGGCACTTTTGGTGACTGTCGAGGGTTTTCTATGGTGGATCCAAGCACTTCTGAGGCACTTTTGGTGACTGTCGAGGTATTCTATGGTGGATCCAAGCACTTCTGAGGCACTTTTGGTGCCTGTCGAAGGTATTCTATAGTGGATCCAAGCACTTCTAAAACACTTTTGGTGACTTTCTAATGTATTCTATGGTGGATCCAAGCACTTCTGAGGCACTTTTGGTGACTGTCGAGGGTATTCTATGGTGGATCCAAGCACTTCTGAGGCACTTTTGGTGACTGTCGAAGGTATTCTATGGTGGATCCAAGCACTTCTGAGGCACTTTTTGTTACTTTCTATGGTATTCTATGATGGATCCAAGCACTGTTGAGGCACTTATGGTGACTTTCAAGGGTATTCTATGGTGGATCCAAGCACAGCTGAGGCACTTTTGGTGACTTTCTAATGTATTCTATGGTGGATTTAAACACTTCTGGGGCACTTTTGGTGACTGTCGAGGGTATTCTATGGTGGATCCAAGCACTTCTGAGGCACTTTTGGTGCCTGTCGAAGGTATTCTATAGTGGATCCAAGCACTTCTGAGGCACTTTTGGTGACTGTCGAGGATATTCTATGGTGGATCCAAGCACTTCTAAA
This sequence comes from Anopheles merus, assembly GCF_017562075.2. NCBI lineage: Eukaryota > Metazoa > Arthropoda > Insecta > Diptera > Culicidae > Anopheles > Anopheles merus. Next base: position 2,342 of record NW_024428714.1, on the reverse strand, counting down.
GCACTTTTGGTGACATTCTAATGTATTCTATGGTGGATCCAAGCACTTCTGAGGCACTTTTGGTGACTGTCGAGGGTATTCTATGGCCGATCAAGCACTTCTGAGGCACTTTTGTTGACTTTCTAGGGTATTCTCTGGTGGATTCAAGCACTTCTGAGGTTCTTTTGGTGACTTTCTAGGGTATTCTATTATGTTAGGGTATTGGTGATGTTCTAAGGTAATCTATGGTGTATCCAAGCACTTCCGAGGCACTTTTGGTGACTTTCTAGGGTATTCTATGGTGGATCCAAGCACTTCTGAGGCACTTTTGGTGACTGTCGAGGGTATTCTATGGTGGATCCAAGCACTTCTGAGGCACTTTTGTAGACTGTCGAGGGTATTCTATGGCCGATCAAGCACTTCTGAGGCACTTTTGTTGACTTTCTAGGGTATTCTCTGGTGGATTCAAGCACTTCTGAGGCACTTTTGGTGACTGTCGAGGGTATTCTATGGTGGATCCAAGCACTTCTGAGGCACTTTTGGTGACTGTCGAGGGTATTCTATGGCCGATCAAGCACTTCTGAGGCACTTTTGTTGACTTTCTAGGGTATTCTCTGGTGGATTCAAGCACTTCTGAGGCACTTTTGGTGACTTTCTAGGGTATTCTATTATGTTAGGGTATTGGTGATGTTCTAAGGTAATCTATGGTGTATCCAAGCACTTCCGAGGCACTTTTGGTGACTTTCTAGGGTATTCTCTGGTGGATTCAAGCACTTCTGAGGCACTTTTGGTGACTTTCTAGGGTATTCTATGGTGGATCCAAGCACTTCTGAGGCACTTTTGGTGACTGTCGAGGGTATTCTATGCCGATCAAGCACTTCTGAGGCACTTTTGGTGACTTTCTAGGGTATTCTATGGTGGATCCAAGCACTTCTGAGGCACTTTTGGTGACTTTCTAGGGTATTCTATTATGTTAGGGTATTGGTGATGTTCTAAGGTATTCTATGGTGTATCCAAGCACTTCTGAGGCTTTTTTGGTGACTTTCTAGGGTATTCTATGGTGGATCCAAGCACTTATGAGGCACTTTTTGTGACTTTCTAGGGTATTCTATGGTGGATCCAAGCAATTCCGAGGCACTTTTGGTGACTGTCGAGGGTATTCTATGGCCGATCAAGCACTTCTGAGGCAATTTTGTTGAATTTCTAGGGTATTCTATGGTGGATTCAAGCAGTTCTGAGGCACTTTTGGTGACTTTCTAGGGTATTCTATGGTGGATCCAAGCAATTCTGAGGCACTTTTGGTGACTGTCGAGGGTATTCTATAGTGTATCCAAGCACTTCCGAGGCACTTTTGGTGACTTTCTAGGGTATTCTATGGTGGATCCAAGCACTTCTGAGGCACTTTGGTGACTTTCTAGGGTATTCTATGGTGGATCCAAGCACTTCTGAGGCACTTTTTGTGACTGTCGAGGGTATTCTATGGTGGATCCAAGCACTTCTGAGGCACTTTTGGTGACTGTCGAGGGTATTCTATGGGTGGATCCAAGCACTTCTGAGGCACTTTTGGGACTGTCGAGGGTATTCTATGGCCGATCAAGCACTTCTGAGGCAATTTTTGTGAATTTCTCTAGGTATTCTATGGTGGATTCAAGCAGTTCTGAGGCACTTTTGGTGACTTTCTAGGGTATTCTATGGTGGATCCAAGCACTTCTGAGGCACCTTTGGTGACTGTCGAGGGTATTCTATGGTGGATCCAAGCACTTCTGAGGCTCTTTTGGTGACTGTCGAGGATATGTTATGGTGGAGCAAAGCATATCTGAGGCACTTTTGGTGACTTTTAGGGTATTTTATGGTGGATTCAAGCACGTCTGAGGCACTTTTTGTGACTGTCGATGGTATTCTATGGTGGATCAAGCACTTCTGAGGCTGGCACTTTTGATAATTGTCTTGGGTATTCTATGGTGGATCCCAGCACTTCTGAGGCACCTTTGGTGACTGTCGAGGGTATTCTATGGTGGATCCAAGCACTTCTGAGGCTCTTTTGGTGACTGTCGAGGGTATTCTATGGCCGATGAAACAATTCTGAGGCACTTTTGGTGACTGTCGAGGGTATTCTATGGTGGATCCAAGCACTTCTGAGGCCCTTTTGGTGACTGTCGATGATATTCTATGGTGGATCCAAGCACTTCTGAGGCCCTTTTGGTGACTGTCGATGATATTCTATGGTGGATCCAAGCACTTCTGAGGCACTTTTTGATGATTTCTTGGGTAGTCTATGGTGGATCCAAGCAATTCTGAGGCACTTTTGGTGACTGTCGAGGGTATTCTATGATGGATCCAAGCACTTCTGAGGCACTTTTGGT
>NW_024428713.1:0-18431 GCF_017562075.2 Anopheles merus | reverse complement strand
TCACATTCAATGCCTTTCCAAAACTGTCTTAATCATCACGCTAGGACACATGGTACGAAGTTATGGCCATTTGAAGGAACATTCAATACATCACTTGAGATTTTCTCACCCGTCCTTATGGCCATACTTGAAATTTTACGAAAATGCAAGGTCATCCATTATCGTTCTTATGTCATTGGGGCTTCATGAATAAGCAAACCAAAGCCCTGGGACACAATAACAAGGATCTTGGCGATGAAAAAGTTTCATAATGGGTCATATTACCTTTTACACATGCTCTAATTGAAGGTTTTCCCGAGTACAATGCATTCAGAGGGCATTTACTAGACTACCAATAAGTCCATCTTTAAACCTATGTACAGATCTTGTAGACCACTTCAATGCCTTTCCAAAACTGTCTTAATCATCACGCTAGGACACACATGGTTACAAGTTACGAGTTGCCATTTGAAGGAACATTCAACTACATCACTTGAGCTTTCACCCGTCCTTATGGCCATGCTTGAAATTTTGACGAAAATGCAAGGTCATCCATTATCGTTCTTATGTCATTGGGGCTTCATGAATAAGCAAACCAAAGCCCTGGGACACAATAACAAGGATCTTGGCGATGAAAAAGTTTCATAATGGGTCATATTACCCTTTATACACATGCTCTAATTGACAGGTTTTCCCGAGTACAATGCATTCAGAGGGCATTTACTAGACTACCAATAAGTCCAATCTTTAAACCTATGTACAGATCTTGTAGACCACTTCAATGCCTTTCCAAAACTGTCTTAATCATCACGCTAGGACACATGGTTACGAAGTTATGGCCATTTGAAGGAACATTCAACTACATCACTTGAGCTTTCTCACCCGTCCAAATGGCCATGCTTGAAATTTTGACGAAAATGCAAGGTCATCCATTATCGTTCTTATGTCATTGGGGCTTCATGAATAAGCAAACCAAAGCCCTGGGACACAATAACAAGGATCTTGGCGATGAAAAAGTTTCCTAATGGGTCATATTACCCTTTTATACATGCTCTAATTGACAGGTTTTCCCGAGTACATTGCATTCAGAGGCCATTTACTAGACTACCAAAACGTCCAATCTTTAAACCTATGTACAGATCTTGTAGACCACTTCAATACCTTTCCAAAACTGTCTTAATCATCACGCTAGGACACATGGTTACGAAGTTATGGTCATTTGAAGGAACATTCAACTACATTACTTGAGCTTTCTCACCCGTCCCCATGGCCATGCTTGAAATTTTGACGAAAATGCAGGTCATCCATTATCGTTCTTATGTCATTGGGGCTTCATGAATAAGCAAACCAAAGCCCTGGGACACAATAACAAGGATCTTGGCGATGAAAAAGTTTCATAATGGGTCATATTACCTTTTATACACATGCTCTAATTGACAGGTTTTCCCGAGTACAATGCATTCAGAGGGCATTTACTAGACTACCAATAAGTCCAATCTTAAACCTATGTACAGATCTTGTAGACCACTTCAATGCCTTTCCAAAACTGTCTTAATCATCACGCTAGGACACAAGGTACGAAGTTATGGCCATTTGAAGGAACATTCAACTACATCACTTGAGCTTTCTCACCCGTCCCCATGGCCATGCTTGAAATTTTGACGAAAATGCAAGGTCATCCATTATCGTTCTTATGTCATTGGGGCTTCATGAATAAGCAAACCAAGCCCTGGGACACAATAACAAGGATCTTGGCGATGAAAAAGTTTCATAATGGGTCATATTACCCTTTATACACATGCTCTAATTGACAGGTTTTCCCGAGTACATTGCATTCAGAGGCCATTTACTAGGCTACCAAAACGTCCAATCGTTAAATCTATGTACAGATCTTATGAACCACTTCAATACCTTTCCAAAACTGTCTTAATCATCACGCTAGGACACATGGTTACGAAGTTATGGCCATTTGAAGGAACATTCAACTACATCACTTGAGCTTTCTCTCCCGTCCCTATGGCCATGCTTGAAATTTTGACGAAAATGCAGGGTCATCCATTATCGTTCTTATGTCATTGGGGCTTCATGAATAAGCAAACCAAAGCCCTGGGACACAATAACAAGGCTCTAAGCGATGAAAAAGTTTCATTCTGGGTCATAGTCCCCCAAAGCACATTTGAAGACTTTCCACAAAACCTTCAACTTCAGAGGCCATTTACTCTATGTTCCGTTGGTCTGAGCGTGAAGTTTGTTCGAAGACTTGCTGCGCAACTTTTAATTTCCTTTCCAACGGTGAAGAGATTACGTCTCTAGCTCTTCTGGTTCCAAAGATATGGCCGTTAAATTTAGAGGTTTTTTTCTTCAAAACTGCTTTCTCACCCGTCCCTATGGCCATGCTTGAAATTTTGACGAAAATGCAAGGTCATCCATTATCGTTCTTATGTCATTGGGGCTTCATGAATAAGCAAACCAAAGCCCTGGGACACAATAACAAGGATCTTGGCGATAAAAAGTTTCATTCTGGGTCATAGTCCCCAAAGCACATTTGAAGACTTTCCACAAAACCTTCAACTTCAGAGGCCATTTACTATGTGTTCCGTTGCTCTGAGCGTGAAGTTTGTTCGAAGACTTGCTGCGCAACTTTTAATTTCCTTTCCAACGGTGAAGAGATTACGTCTCTAGCTCTTCTGGTTCCAAAGATATGGCCGTTTAAATTTAGAGGTTTTTTTCTTCAAAACTGCTTACTCACCCGTCCCATGGCCATGCTTGAAATTTTGACGAAAATGCAAGGTCATCCTTTATCGTTCTTATGTCATTGGGGCTTCATGAATAAGCAAACCAAAGCCCTGGGACACAATAACAAGGATCTTGGCGATGAAAAAGTTTCATTCTGGGTCATATTACCCTTTATACACATGCTCAAATTGACAGGTTTTCCCGAGTACAATGCCTTCACAGGCCATTTACTCGGCTACCAGTGAGTCTAATCTTTAAACCTATGTGCGGATCTTGTAGACCACTTCAATACCTTTCCAAAACTATCTTAATCATCACGCTAGGACACATGGTTACGAAGTTATGGCCATTTGAAGGAACATTCAACTACATCACTTGAGCTTTCTCGCCCGTCCCTATGGCCATGCTTGAAATTTTGACGAAAATGCAAGGTCATCCATTATCGTTCTTATATCATTGAGGCTTCTTGAATAAGCAAATCAAAGCCCTGGGACACAATAACAAGGATCTTGGTGACGAAAAAGTTTCATTCTGGGTCATATTACCCTTTACACACATGCTCAAATTGACAGGTTTTCCCGAGTACAATGCCTTCACAGGCCATTTACTCGGCTACCAGTGAGTCTTATCTTTAAACCTATGTGCGGATCTTGTAGACCACTTCAATACCTTTCCAAAACAATCTTAATCATCACGCTAGAACACATGGTTACGAAGTTATGGTCATTTGAAGGAACATTCAACTACATCACTTGAGCTTTCTCACCCGTCCCCATGGCCATGCTTGAAATTTTGACGAAAATGCAAGGTCATCCATTATCGTTCTTATGTCATTGGGGCTTCATGAATAAGCAAACCAAAGCCCTGGGACACAATAACAAGGATCTTGGCGATGAAAAAGTTTCATAATGGGTCATATTACCCTTTATACACATGCTCTAATTGACAGGTTTTCCCGAGTACAATGCATTCAGAGGGCATTTACTAGACTACCAATAAGTCCAATCTTTAAACCTATGTACAGATCTTGTAGACCACTTCAATGCCTTTCCAAAACTGTCTTAATCATCACGCTAGGACACAAGGTTACGAAGTTATGGCCATTTGAAGGAACATTCAACTACATCACTTGAGCTTTCTCACCCGTCCCCATGGCCATGCTTGAAATTTTGACGAAAATGCAAGGTCATCCATTATCGTTCTTATGTCATTGGGGCTTCATGAATAAGCAAACCAAAGCCCTGGGACACAATAACAAGGATCTTGGCGATGAAAAAGTTTCATAATGGGTCATATTACCCTTTATACACATGCTCTAATTGACAGGTTTTCCCGAGTACATTGCATTCAGAGGCCATTTACTAGGCTACCAAAACGTCCAATCGTTAAATCTATGTACAGATCTTATGAACCACTTCAATACCTTTCCAAAACTGTCTTAATCATCACGCTAGGACACATGGTTACGAAGTTATGGCCATTTGAAGGAACATTCAACTACATCACTTGAGCTTTCTCACCCGTCCCCATGGCCATGCTTGAAATTTTGACGAAAATGCAAGGTTATCCATTATCGTTCTTATGTCATTGGGGCTTCATGAATAAGCAAACCAAAGCCCTGGGACACAATAACAAGGATCTTGGCGATGAAAAAGTTTCATAATGGGTCATATTACCCTTTATACACATGCTCTAATTGACAGGTTTTCCCGAGTACATTGCATTCAGAGGCCATTTACTAGGCTACCAAAACGTCCAATCGTTAAATCTATGTACAGATCTTATGAACCACTTCAATGCCTTTCCAAAACTGTCTTAATCATCACGCTAGGACACAAGGTTACGAAGTTATGGCCATTTGAAGGAACATTCAACTACATCACTTGAGCTTTCTCACCCGTCCCCATGGCCATGCTTGAAATTTTGACGAAAATGCAAGGTCATCCATTATCGTTCTTATGTCATTGGGGCTTCATGAATAAGCAAACCAAAGCCCTGGGACACAATAACAAGGATCTTGGCGATGAAAAAGTTTCATAATGGGTCATATTACCCTTTATACACATGCTCTAATTGACAGGTTTTCCCGAGTACAATGCATTCAGAGGCCATTTACTAGGCTACCAAAACGTCCAATCTTGAAACCTATGTACAGATCTTGTAGACCACTTCAATACAGCGTCTTAATCATCACGCTAGGACACATGGTTACGAAGTTATGGCCATTTGAAGGAACATTCAACTACATCACTTGAGCTTTCTCTCCCGTCCCTATGGCCATGCTTGAAATTTTGACGAAAATGCAGGGTCATCCATTATCGTTCTTATGTCATTGGGGCTTCATGAATAAGCAAACCAAGGCCCTGGGACACAATAACAAGGATCTTGGCGATGAAAAAGTTTCATAATGGGTCATATTACCCTTTATACACATGCTCAAATTGACAGGTTTTCCCGAGTACAATGCCTTCACAGGCCATTTACTCGGCTACCAGTGAGTCTAATCTTTAAACCTATGTGCGGATCTTGTAGACCACTTCAATGCCTTTCCAAAACTGTCTTAATCATCACACTAGGACACATGGTTACGAAGTTATAGCCATTTGAAGGAACATTCAACTACATCACTTGAGCTTTCTCACCCGTCCTTATGGCCATGCTTGAAATTTTGACGAAAATGCAAGGTCATCCATTATCGTTCTTATGTCATTGGGGCTTCATGAATAAGCAAACCAAAGCCCTGGGACACAATAACAAGGATCTTGGCGATGAAAAAGTTTCATAATGGGTCATATTACCCTTTATACACATGCTCTAACTGACAGGTTTTACCGAGTACAATGCATTCAGAGGGCATTTACTAGACTACCAATAAGTCCAATCTTTAAACCTATGTACAGATCTTGTAGACCACTTCAATACCTTTCCAAAACTATCTTAATCATCATGCTAGAACACATGGTTACGAAGTTATGGCCATTTGAAGGAACATTCAACTACATCACTTGAGCTTTCTCACCCGTCCCCATGGCCATGCTTGAAATTTGGACGAAAATGCAAGATCATCCATTATCGTTCTTATGTCATTGGGGCTTCATGAATAAGCAAACCAAAGCCCATGAACACAATAACAAGGATCTTGGCAATGAAAAAGTTTCATTCTGGGTCATAGTCCTCCAAAGCACATTTGAAGACTTTCCACAAAACCTTCAACTTCAGAGGCCATTTACTCTATGTTCCGTTGGTCTGAGCGTGAAGTTTGTTCGAAGACTTGCTGCGCAACTTTTAATTTCCTTTCCAACGGTGAAGAGATTACGTCTCTAGCTCTTCTGGTTCCTAAGTTATGGCCGTTTAAAGTTAGAGGTTTTTTTCTTCAAAACTGCTTTCTCACCCGTCCCCATGGCCATGCTTGAAATTTTGACGAAAATGCAAGGTCATCCATTACCGTTCTTATGTCATTGGGGCTTCATGAATAAGCAAACCAAAGCCCTGGGACACAATAACAAGGCTCTAAGCGATGAAAAAGTTTCATTCTGGGTCATAGTCCCCCAAAGCACATTTGAAGACTTTCCACAAAACCTTCAACTTCAGAGGCCATTTACTCTATGTTCCGTTGGTCTGAGCGTGAAGTTTGTTCGAAGACTTGCTGCGCAACTTTTAATTTCCTTTCCAACGGTGAAGAGATTACGTCTCTAGCTCTTCTGGTTCCAAAGATATGGCCGTTTAAATTTAGAGGTTTTTTTCTTCAAAACTGCTTTCTCACCCGTCCCTATGGCCATGCTTGAAATTTTGACGAAAATGCAAGGTCATCCATTATCGTTCTTATGTCATTGGGGCTTCATGAATAAGCAAACCAAAGCCCTGGGACACAATAACAAGGATCTTGGCGATAAAAAAGTTTCATTCTGGGTCATAGTCCCCCAAAGCACATTTGAAGACTTTCCACAAAACCTTCAACTTCAGAGGCCATTTACTATGTGTTCCGTTGCTCTGAGCGTGAAGTTTGTTCGAAGACTTGCTGCGCAACTTTTAATTTCCTTTCCAACGGTGAAGAGATTACGTCTCTAGCTCTTCTGGTTCCAAAGATATGGCCGTTTAAATTTAGAGGTTTTTTTCTTCAAAACTGCTTACTCACCCGTCCCCATGGCCATGCTTGAAATTTTGACGAAAATGCAAGGTCATCCTTTATCGTTCTTATGTCATTGGGGCTTCATGAATAAGCAAACCAAAGCCCTGGGACACAATAACAAGGATCTTGGCGATGAAAAAGTTTCATTCTGGGTCATATTACCCTTTATACACATGCTCAAATTGACAGGTTTTCCCGAGTACAATGCCTTCACAGGCCATTTACTCGGCTACCAGTGAGTCTAATCTTTAAACCTATGTGCGGATCTTGTAGACCACTTCAATACCTTTCCAAAACTATCTTAATCATCACGCTAGGACACATGGTTACGAAGTTATGGCCATTTGAAGGAACATTCAACTACATCACTTGAGCTTTCTCGCCCGTCCCTATGGCCATGCTTGAAATTTTGACGAAAATGCAAGGTCATCCATTATCGTTCTTATATCATTGAGGCTTCTTGAATAAGCAAATCAAAGCCCTGGGACACAATAACAAGGATCTTGGTGACGAAAAAGTTTCATTCTGGGTCATATTACCCTTTACACACATGCTCAAATTGACAGGTTTTCCCGAGTACAATGCCTTCACAGGCCATTTACTCGGCTACCAGTGAGTCTTATCTTTAAACCTATGTGCGGATCTTGTAGACCACTTCAATACCTTTCCAAAACAATCTTAATCATCATGCTAGAACACATGGTTACGAAGTTATGGTCATTTGAAGGAACATTCAACTACATCACTTGAGCTTTCTCACCCGTCCCCATGGCCATGCTTGAAATTTTGACGAAAATGCAAGGTCATCCATTATCGTTCTTATGTCATTGGGGCTTCATGAATAAGCAAACCAAAGCCCTGGGACACAATAACAAGGATCTTGGCGATGAAAAAGTTTCATAATGGGTCATATTACCCTTTATACACATGCTCTAATTGACAGGTTTTCCCGAGTACAATGCATTCAGAGGGCATTTACTAGACTACCAATAAGTCCAATCTTTAAACCTATGTACAGATCTTGTAGACCACTTCAATGCCTTTCCAAAACTGTCTTAATCATCACGCTAGGACACAAGGTTACGAAGTTATGGCCATTTGAAGGAACATTCAACTACATCACTTGAGCTTTCTCACCCGTCCCCATGGCCATGCTTGAAATTTTGACGAAAATGCAAGGTCATCCATTATCGTTCTTATGTCATTGGGGCTTCATGAATAAGCAAACCAAAGCCCTGGGACACAATAACAAGGATCTTGGCGATGAAAAAGTTTCATAATGGGTCATATTACCCTTTATACACATGCTCTAATTGACAGGTTTTCCCGAGTACATTGCATTCAGAGGCCATTTACTAGGCTACCAAAACGTCCAATCGTTAAATCTATGTACAGATCTTATGAACCACTTCAATACCTTTCCAAAACTGTCTTAATCATCACGCTAGGACACATGGTTACGAAGTTATGGCCATTTGAAGGAACATTCAACTACATCACTTGAGCTTTCTCACCCGTCCCCATGGCCATGCTTGAAATTTTGACGAAAATGCAAGGTTATCCATTATCGTTCTTATGTCATTGGGGCTTCATGAATAAGCAAACCAAAGCCCTGGGACACAATAACAAGGATCTTGGCGATGAAAAAGTTTCATAATGGGTCATATTACCCTTTATACACATGCTCTAATTGACAGGTTTTCCCGAGTACATTGCATTCAGAGGCCATTTACTAGGCTACCAAAACGTCCAATCGTTAAATCTATGTACAGATCTTATGAACCACTTCAATGCCTTTCCAAAACTGTCTTAATCATCACGCTAGGACACAAGGTTACGAAGTTATGGCCATTTGAAGGAACATTCAACTACATCACTTGAGCTTTCTCACCCGTCCCCATGGCCATGCTTGAAATTTTGACGAAAATGCAAGGTCATCCATTATCGTTCTTATGTCATTGGGGCTTCATGAATAAGCAAACCAAAGCCCTGGGACACAATAACAAGGATCTTGGCGATGAAAAAGTTTCATAATGGGTCATATTACCCTTTATACAAATGCTCTAATTGACAGGTTTTCCCGAGTACATTGCATTCAGCGGCCATTTACTAGGCTTCCAAAACGTCCAATCGTTAAATCTATGTACAGATCTTATGAACCACTTCAATACCTTTCCAAAACTGTCTTAATCATCACGCTAGGACACATGGTTACGAAGTTATAGGCCATTTGAAGGAACATTCAACTACATCACTAGAGCTTTCTCACCCGTCCTTATGGCCATGCTTGAAATTTTGACGAAAATGCAAGGTCATCCATTATCGTTCTTATGTCATTGGGGCTTCATGAATAAGCAAACCAAAGCCCTGGGACACAATAACAAGGATCTTGGCGATGAAAAAGTTTCATAATGGGTCATATTACCCTTTATACACATGCTCAAATTGACAGGTTTTCCCGAGTACAATGCCTTCACAGGCCATTTACTCGGCTACCAGTGAGTCTAATCTTTAAACCTATGTGCGGATCTTGTAGACCACTTCAATGCCTTTCCAAAACTGTCTTAATCATCACACTAGGACACATGGTTACGAAGTTATAGCCATTTGAAGGAACATTCAACTACATCACTTGAGCTTTCTCACCCGTCCTTATGGCCATGCTTGAAATTTTGACGAAAATGCAAGGTCATCCATTATCGTTCTTATGTCATTGGGGCTTCATGAATAAGCAAACCAAAGCCCTGGGACACAATAACAAGGATCTTGGCGATGAAAAAGTTTCATAATGGGTCATATTACCCTTTATACACATGCTCTAATTGACAGGTTTTCCCGAGTACAATGCATTCAGAGGCCATTTACTAGGCTACCAAAACGTCCAATCTTGAAACCTATGTACAGATCTTGTAGACCACTTCAATACAGCGTCTTAATCATCACGCTAGGACACATGGTTACGAAGTTATGGCCATTTGAAGGAACATTCAACTACATCACTTGAGCTTTCTCTCCCGTCCCTATGGCCATGCTTGAAATTTTGACGAAAATGCAGGGTCATCCATTATCGTTCTTATGTCATTGGGGCTTCATGAATAAGCAAACCAAGGCCCTGGGACACAATAACAAGGATCTTGGCGATGAAAAAGTTTCATAATGGGTCATATTACCCTTTATACACATGCTCAAATTGACAGGTTTTCCCGAGTACAATGCCTTCACAGGCCATTTACTCGGCTACCAGTGAGTCTAATCTTTAAACCTATGTGCGGATCTTGTAGACCACTTCAATGCCTTTCCAAAACTGTCTTAATCATCACACTAGGACACATGGTTACGAAGTTATAGCCATTTGAAGGAACATTCAACTACATCACTTGAGCTTTCTCACCCGTCCTTATGGCCATGCTTGAAATTTTGACGAAAATGCAAGGTCATCCATTATCGTTCTTATGTCATTGGGGCTTCATGAATAAGCAAACCAAAGCCCTGGGACACAATAACAAGGATCTTGGCGATGAAAAAGTTTCATAATGGGTCATATTACCCTTTATACACATGCTCTAACTGACAGGTTTTACCGAGTACAATGCATTCAGAGGGCATTTACTAGACTACCAATAAGTCCAATCTTTAAACCTATGTACAGATCTTGTAGACCACTTCAATACCTTTCCAAAACTATCTTAATCATCATGCTAGAACACATGGTTACGAAGTTATGGCCATTTGAAGGAACATTCAACTACATCACTTGAGCTTTCTCACCCGTCCCCATGGCCATGCTTGAAATTTGGACGAAAATGCAAGATCATCCATTATCGTTCTTATGTCATTGGGGCTTCATGAATAAGCAAACCAAAGCCCATGAACACAATAACAAGGATCTTGGCAATGAAAAAGTTTCATTCTGGGTCATAGTCCTCCAAAGCACATTTGAAGACTTTCCACAAAACCTTCAACTTCAGAGGCCATTTACTCTATGTTCCGTTGGTCTGAGCGTGAAGTTTGTTCGAAGACTTGCTGCGCAACTTTTAATTTCCTTTCCAACGGTGAAGAGATTACGTCTCTAGCTCTTCTGGTTCCTAAGTTATGGCCGTTTAAAGTTAGAGGTTTTTTTCTTCAAAACTGCTTTCTCACCCGTCCCCATGGCCATGCTTGAAATTTTGACGAAAATGCAAGGTCATCCATTACCGTTCTTATGTCATTGGGGCTTCATGAATAAGCAAACCAAAGCCCTGGGACACAATAACAAGGCTCTAAGCGATGAAAAAGTTTCATTCTGGGTCATAGTCCCCCAAAGCACATTTGAAGACTTTCCACAAAACCTTCAACTTCAGAGGCCATTTACTCTATGTTCCGTTGGTCTGAGCGTGAAGTTTGTTCGAAGACTTGCTGGGCAACTTTTAATTTCCTTTCCAACGGTGAAGAGATTACGTCTCTAGCTCTTCTGGTTCCAAAGATATGGCCGTTTAAATTTAGAGGTTTTTTTCTTCAAAACTGCTTTCTCACCCGTCCCTATGGCCATGCTTGAAATTTTGACGAAAATGCAAGGTCATCCATTATCGTTCTTATGTCATTGGGGCTTCATGAATAAGCAAACCAAAGCCCTGGGACACAATAACAAGGATCTTGGCGATAAAAAAGTTTCATTCTGGGTCATAGTCCCCCAAAGCACATTTGAAGACTTTCCACAAAACCTTCAACTTCAGAGGCCATTTACTATGTGTTCCGTTGCTCTGAGCGTGAAGTTTGTTCGAAGACTTGCTGCGCAACTTTTAATTTCCTTTCCAACGGTGAAGAGATTACGTCTCTAGCTCTTCTGGTTCCAAAGATATGGCCGTTTAAATTAGAGGTTTTTTCTTCAAAACTGCTTACTCACCCGTCCCCATGGCCATGCTTGAAATTTTGACGAAAATGCAAGGTCATCCTTTATCGTTCTTATGTCATTGGGGCTTCATGAATAAGCAAACCAAAGCCCTGGGACACAATAACAAGGATCTTGGCGATGAAAAAGTTTCATTCTGGGTCATATTACCCTTTATACACATGCTCAATTGACAGGTTTTCCCGAGTACAATGCCTTCACAGGCCATTTACTCGGCTACCAGTGAGTCTAATCTTTAAACCTATGTGCGGATCTTGTAGACCACTTCAATACCTTTCCAAAACTATCTTAATCATCACGCTAGGACACATGGTTACGAAGTTATGGCCATTTGAAGGAACATTCAACTACATCACTTGAGCTTTCTCGCCCGTCCCTATGGCCATGCTTGAAATTTTGACGAAAATGCAAGGTCATCCATTATCGTTCTTATATCATTGAGGCTTCTTGAATAAGCAAATCAAAGCCCTGGGACACAATAACAAGGATCTTGGTGACGAAAAAGTTTCATTCTGGGTCATATTACCCTTTACACACATGCTCAAATTGACAGGTTTTCCCGAGTACAATGCCTTCACAGGCCATTTACTCGGCTACCAGTGAGTCTTATCTTTAAACCTATGTGCGGATCTTGTAGACCACTTCAATACCTTTCCAAAACTATCTTAATCATCATGCTAGAACACATGGTTACGAAGTTATGGCCATTTGAAGGAACATTCAACTACATCACTTGAGCTTTCTCACCCGTCCTTATGGCCATGCTTGAAATTTTGACGAAAATGCAAGGTCATCCATTATCGTTCTGATGTCATTGGGGCTTCATGAATGAGCAAACCAAAGCCCTGGGACACAATAACAAGGATCTTGGCGATGAAAAAGTTTCATAATGGGTCATATTACCCTTTATACACATGCTCTAATTGACAGGTTTTCCCGAGTACAATGCATTCAGAGGGCATTTACTAGACTACCAATAAGTCCAATCTTTAAACCTATGTACAGATCTTGTAGACCACTTCAATGCCTTTCCAAAACTGTCTTAATCATCACGCTAGGACACATGGTTACGAAGTTATGGCCATTTGAAGGAACATTCAACTACATCACTTGAGCTTTCTCACCCGTCCCTATGGCCATGCTTGAAATTTTGACGAAAATGCAAGGTCATCCATTATCGTTCTTATGTCATTGGGGCTTCATGAATAAGCAAACCAAAGCCCTGGGACACAATAACAAGGATCTTGGCGATGAAAAAGTTTCATAATGGGTCATATTGCCCTTTATACACATGCTCTAATTGACAGGATTTCCCGAATACAATGCATTCAGAGGCCATTTACTAGACTACCAATAAGTCCAATCTTTAAACCTATGTACAGATCTTGTAGACCACTTCAATGCCTTTCCAAAACTGTCTTAATCATCACGCTAGGTCACATGGTTACGAAGTTATGGCCATTTGAAGGAACATTCAACTACATCACTTGAGCTTTCTCACCCGTCCCCATGGCCATGCTTGAAATTTTGACGAAAATGCAAGGTCATCCATTATCGTTCTTATGTCAGTGGGGCTTCATGAATAAGCAAACCAAAGCCCTGGGACACAATAACAAGGATCTTGGCGATGAAAAAGTTTCATAATGGGTCATATTACCCTTTATACACATGCTCTAATTGACAGGATTTCCCGATACAATGCATTCAGAGGCCATTTACTAGACTACCAATAAGTCCAATCTTTAAACCTATGTACAGATCTTGTAGACCACTTCAATGCCTTTCCAAAACTGTCTTAATCATCACGCTTGGACACATGGTTACGAAGTTATGGCCATTTGAAGGAACATTCAACTACATCACTTGAGCTTTCTCAACCGTCCCCATGGCCATGCTTGAAATTTTGACGAAAATGCAAGGTCATCCATTATCGTTCTTATGTCATTGGGGCTTCATGAATAAGCAAACCAAAGCCCTGGGACACAATAACAAGGATCTTGGCGATGAAAAAGTTTCATAATGGGTCATATTACCCTTTATACACATGCTCTAATTGACAGGTTTTCCCGAGTACAATGCATTCAGAGGGCATTTACTAGACTACCAATAAGTCCAATCTTTACACCTATGTACAGTTCTTGTAGACCACTCGGTCTTGGCGATGCCAAGATCGCCAAGATCCAATAACAAGGATCTTGGCGATGAAAAAGTTTCATAATGGGTCATATTACCCTTTATACACATGCTCTAATTGACAGGTTTTTTCGAGTACATTGCATTCAGCAGGGCATTTACTAGACTACCAATAAGTCCAATCTTTAACCTATGTACAGATCTTGTAGACCCTTTGAATGCCTTTCCAAACTGTCTTAATCATCACGCTAGGACACATGGTTACGAAGTTATGGCCATTTGAAGGAACATTCAACTACATCACTTGAGCTTTCTCACCCGTCCCCATGGCCATGCTTGAAATTTTGACGAAAATGCAGGTCATCCATTATCGTTCTTATGTCTTTGGGGCTTCATGAATAAGCAAACCAAAGCCCTGGGCACAATAACAAGGATCTTGGCGATGAAAAAGTTTCATAATGGGTCATATTACCCTTTATACACATGCTCTAATTGACAGGTTTTCCCGAGTACAATGCATTCAGAGGCATTTACTAGACTACCAATAAGTCCAATCTTTAAACCTATGTACAGATCTTGTAGACCACTTCAATGCCTTTCCAAACTGTCTTAATCATCACGCTAGGTCACATGGTTACGAAGTTATGGCCATTTGAAGGAACATTCAACTACATCACTTGAGCTTTCTCACCCCCGTCCTCATGGCCATGCTGAAATTTTGACGAAAATGCAAGGTCATCCATTATCGTTCTTATGTCATTGGGGCTTCATGAATAAGCAAACCAAAGCCCTGGGACACAATAACAGGATCTTGGCGATGAAAAAGTTTCATAATGGGTCATATTACCCTTTATACACATGCTCTAATTGACAGTTTTTCCCGATACATTGCATTCAGAGCCATTTACTAGACTACCAATATCCAATCTTTAAACCTATGTACAGATCTTGTAGACCACTTCATGCCTTTCCAAAACTGTCTTAATCATCACGCTAGGACACATGGTTACGAAGTTATGGCCATTTGAAGGACATTCAACTACATCACTTGAGCTTTCTCACCCGTCCCTATGGCCATGCTTGAAATTTTGACGAAAATGCAAGGTCATCCATTATCGTTCTTATGTCATTGGGGCTTCATGAATAAGCAAACCAAAGCCCTGGGACACAATAACAAGGATCTTGGCGATGAAAAAGTTTCATAATGGGTCATATTACCCTTTATACACATGCTCTAATTGACAGGATTTCCCGAATACAATGCATTCAGAGGCCATTTACTAGACTACCATAAGTCCAATCTTTAACCTATGTACAGATCTTGTAGACCACTTCAATGCCTTTCCAAAACTGTCTTAATCATCACGCTAGGACACATGGTTACGAAGTTATAGCCATTTGAAGGAACATTCAACTACATCACTTGAGCTTTCTCACCCGTCCTTATGGCCATGCTTGAAATTTGACGAAAATGCAAGGTCATCCATTATCGTTCTTATGTCATTGGGGCTTCATGAATAAGCAAACCAAAGCCCTGGGACACAATAACAAGGATCTTGGCGATGAAAAAGTTTCATAATGGGTCATATTACCCTTTATACACATGCTCTAATTGACAGGTTTTCCCGAGTACAATGCATTCAGAGGGCATTTACTAGACTACCAATAAGTCCAATCTTTAAACCTATGTACAGATCTTGTAGACCACTTCAATGCCTTTCCAAAACTGTCTTAATCATCACGCTAGGACACATGGTTACGAAGTTATGCCATTTGAAGGAACATTCAACTACATCACTTGAGCTTTCTCACCCGTCCCCATGGCCATGCTTGAAATTTTGACGAAAATGCAAGGTCATCCATTATCGTTCTTATGTCATTGGGGCTTCATGAATAAGCAAACCAAAGCCCTGGGACACAATAACAAGGATCTTGGCGATGAAAAAGTTTCATAATGGGTCATATTACCCTTTATACACATGCTCTAATTGACAGGTTTTCCCGAGTACAATGCATTCAGAGGGCATTTACTAGACTACCAATAAGTCCAATCTTTAAACCTTGTACAGATCTTGTAGACCACTTCATGCCTTTCCAAAACTGTCTTAATCATCACGCTAGGACACATGGTTACGAAGTTATGGCCATTTGAAGGAACATTCAACTACATCACTTGAGCTTTCTCACCCGTCCCATGGCCATGCTTGAAATTTTGACGAAAATGCAAGGTCATCCATTATCGTTCTTATGTCATTGGGGCTTCATGAATAAGCAAACCAAAGCCCTGGGACACAATAACAAGGATCTTGGCGATGAAAAAGTTTCATAATGGGTCATATTACCCTTTATACACATGCTCTAATTGACAGGTTTTCCCGAGTACAATGCATTCAGAGGGCATTTACTAGACTACCATAAGTCCAATCTTAAACCTATGTACAGATCTTGTGACCACTTCAATACCTTTCCAAAACTGTCTTAATCATCACGCTAGGACACATGGTTACGAAGTTATGGCCATTTGAAGGAACATTCAACTACATCACTTGAGCTTTCTCACCCGTCCCAATGGCCATGCTTGAAATTTTGACGAAAATGCAAGGTCATCCATTATCGTTCTTATGTCATTGGGGCTTATGAATAAGCAAACCAAAGCCCTGGGAAACAATAACAAGGATCTTGGCGATGAAAAAGTTTCATAATGGGTCATATTACCCTTTATACACATGCTCTAATTGACAGGTTTTCCCGAGTACAAATGCATTCAGAGGCCATTTACTAGACTACCAATAAGTCCAATCTTTAAACCTATGTACAGATCTGTAACCACTTCAATGCCTTTCCAAACTGTCTTAATCATCACGCTAGGACACATGGTTACGAAGTTAGGCCATTTGAAGGAACATTCAACTACATCACTTGAGCTTTCTCACCCCGTCCCAATGGCCATGCTTGAAATTTTGACGAAAATGCAAGGTCATCCATTATCGTTCTTATGTCATTGGGGCTTCATGAATAAGCAAACCAAAGCCCTGGGACACAATAACAAGGATCTTGGCGATGAAAAAGTTTCATAATGGTCATATTACCCTTTATACACATGCTCTAATTGACAGTTTTTCCCGAGTACAATGCATTCAGAGGGCATTTACTAGACTACCAATAAGTCCAATCTTTAAACCTATGTACAGATCTTGTAGACCACTTCAATGCCTTTCCAAAGTGTCTTAATCATCACGCTAGGACACATGGTTACGAAGTTATGGCCATTTGAAGGAACATTCAACTACATCACTTGAGCTTTCTCACCCGTCCCAATGGCCATGCTTGAAATTTGACGAAAATGCAAGGTCATCCATTATCGTTCTTATGTCATTGGGGCTTCATGAATAAGCAAACCAAAGCCCTGGGACACAATAACAAGGATTTTGGCGATGAAAAAGTTTCATAATGGGTCATATTACCCTTTATACACATGTTCTAATTGACAGGTTTTCCCGAGTACAATGCATTCAGAGGCATTTACTAGACTACCATAAGTCCAATCTTTAAACCTATGTACGATCTTGTAGACCACTTCAATGCCTTTCCAAACTGTCTTAATCATCACGCTAGACACATGGTTACGAAGTTATGGCCTTTGAAGGAACATTCAACTACATCACTTGAGCTTTCTCACCCGTCCCCATGGCCATGCTTGAAATTTTGACGAAAATGCAAGGTCATCCATTATCGTTCTTATGTCATTGGGGCTTCATGAATAAGCAAACCAAAGCCCTGGGACACAATAACAAGGATCTTGGCGATGAAAAGTTTCATAATGGGTCATATTACCCTTTATACACATGCTCTAATTGACAGGTTTTCCCGAGTACATGCATTCAGAGGGCATTTACTAACTACCAATAATCCAATCTTTAAACACCTATGTACAGATCTTGTAGACCACTTCAATGCCTTTCCAAAACTGTCTTAATCATCACGCTAGGACACATGGTTACGAAGTTTATGGCCATTTGAAGGAACATTCAACTACATCACTTGAACTTTCTCACCCGTCCCCATGGCCATGCTTGAAATTTGACGAAAATGCAGGTCATCCATTATCGTTCTTATGTCATTGGGGCTTCATGAATAAGCAAACCAAAGCCCTGGGACACAATAACAAGGATCTTGGCGATGAAAAAGTTTCATAATGGGTCATATTACCCTTTATAACACATGCTCTAATTGACAGGTTTTCCCGAGTACAATGCATTCAGAGGGCATTTACTAGACTACCAATAAGTCCAATCTTTAAACCTATGTACGATCTGTAGACCACTTCAATACCTTTCCAAACTTCTTAATCATCACGCTAGACACATGTTACGAAGTTATGGCCATTTGAAGGAACATTCAACTACATCACTTGAGCTTTCTTTCACCCGTCCCATGGCCATGCTTGAAATTTGACGAAAATGCAAGGTCATCCATTATCGTTCTTATGTCATTGGGGCTTCATGAATAAGCAAACCAAAGCCCTGGGACACAATAACAAGGATCTTGGCGATGAAAAAGTTTCAT